>NC_061120.1:37760745-37994668 GCF_002878395.1 Capsicum annuum | reverse complement strand
TATATATATATATATATATATATATATATATATATATTATTTTATCTTTTTCCTGTATATGATAATTATAGATTCCCTTATGTGAATTTCTAAATTGCAAGTCAAACACGGTGATTTATACATTAATAATGTAATTCCTAATAATTAGATATCAAACATAATAATTACTTATGCGGAATTAATATCAGTACATGTAACTTTTTTCAAAATCACCTATCAAAGGACTCCCAAAGCTCTTGCGGAGTTTAGAAATGGTGAATCACAAAAGTTTGTTGTTTCTTGTTTGTTGTAACTTACTGTTATAACGATGATTGTTATTATTATTGACAATAAAACTGTTATAAAAAAGTAGATTAAAACATAAAATTGATTTATAAAAACTTGATTACCATAATTTTGTGTTCTTTCATAAGGATGTCAAGGAGAGGTGAGATTGTGCTCATAAAAAATGACTATTGCAATTTTTGATCTGATCTTGATTATCTTTTAATCTATTTAGAAAAGTGATCTTTATTTATGAATAATTCTAACTTAAAATTCATGTTTACCGTCAACTACAAGTTTCTAGAGTGCGTTGGGTTTCAAGGATAGTAGTATAATTTAGTAGTTCTTTGGGTTACAAAGATAGTAGTAAAATTTAGTAGTATTAAATTTTTCCAATATTTGATTATGGATATTAGGTAAGTTAAGATAAATTTATATCAAAATTATGGGATAAACAATTCCGTTGCGTTACAGAAGGTGGAATTATATATCTCTTGCTTAAATCCTGGTTCCTATATGAGGATAACTTGATTTTTTGAACAAAAAGATTGTTGTGATAACGTCATGATATATTTAAAGGGAAAATTTCAGAAATAACAATTGTAGAGCCTAAATTATAACTTTTATAGCGATAGTTTTAAAATTACGAAAAATAGCAATATATATTCTGTATTTTAGTAAAATATTGCTATATAAATACATATACAAATAGGATATTCGTTCCTTATTTAACTTTAATCAGTTAGAGTTAAATAAGGGATGAAACTATTCCTTAATTTATGTCACATTTAATTAAATAGATCACTTTACCTTATATGACTCTGTTATTTTTACCTCAACCGTTAATTTACATCAACATAATTCAAATTCAAACAACGATTTCCATAAACAACAAATCAAAGCAAATTTAAAAAACTGAGTGCTTTCAATATTATTGATGATCGTCTGAAATTCTGAAGAAAATATTAAAAATACAATGCTCCAATTATAGGTATCGATAAACAAACTTGATTCTGTTTGTGAATTTCATAAAAAATATTGCGAGAATTGCTGAAAAAGTTGCAACGAAGTTGCGTAACAGTCGTGGAATTTCAAATTTTGAGATTGTATATGAAGAAAATAATGAAATTTTCTTCGAGAAATTTTCGAAATCTATGGTGAAAATGGAAAATATTTCGCCTTTAACGGGATACAAATAAGAAATCAAAAAGAATTGTTGGAACATAAACTATTAAAGATGACTACATTCAGTATTATTATGCCTCTATTTGATGTATTTTTATGCTTTTCTTTAACAATATTATCAATTTTTTTCTTCTTTTTAATGGTTAGTTTGTATTCATCGTCATATAACAAGTTCATCTTGGGTTGCCTTGTCATGGTGTGCTAAGTGTTAGTGATAATTTTATATACATTCATTTGACGCACTTCTTTTTCTGATTTCTTTTTTTTTAATGGTTAGTTTGTTTCTTCGAGCAAGTTGCAAATTCAGTTTCTTCCTGTTTGTTGGAATTCGTTTTGCATTTTTGTATATATGAAATAGTTATTGTATAAAATACGAATTTTAACAGCTATATGTATATATATATTTTAACAGCTATATGTATTTATAATATACGTATGCAGTCTATTTATGTGTTTACTGTTTGTTTCATATGTTTTCAACTATATGTATTTATTTTATACATATGCAGTAATTTATATGCTGCAATGAAAATACATATGCATATCATAAATATACATATTAAGACTTTTAATATAAATATGTTGCTTCAAAAAAATACATTTGCTAAACTGAAATGATTTGAACTGACAACTTTTTTAAAAATTATTTTTGTATTAATAATTTCAAATTATACCAACTTTAGAGCATGTCTATGCATTTCAATTGGACGAGATATCGTGTATGCATGCTTGTGCAGTACTTGATAGCAAGAGTTTTCAAAAGGGACCATATTGCTCTGATTTATACAAGTCAAAAACTGTGTTAAGAATGTATGATCTTCCCGTTTAGGTTGAAAAATGTCAAAAATAAATTACAAAAAAGAAGTTATATGAAAAAAAAAATAACATCCATTAACTGTAAAATCAACTTATCTTAATTGATGGAAAACAATGTTTATCCAAAAATTGAGAGAAAATAGCGGAATTTGGAAAAAAAATAATTAAAGAAAACGTTACAGTGGAAGGAACTAAAATACGAAAAGTGGCTTGAAAATAGGTAATGGTAAAATAAAGGGTGGGCAATACACCCTTTTAAATAAAAATAATAAAATATTATTACTTTTACTATAAGTTGTAATTTTAAGAAAGTGTTGCTATTATTTGTAATTAATGTGTTAAATATGCTACTTTATGTAATTTTTTCATATTTAAAATCAAAATTTTGAAAGGTTTTATTTATAGCAACAGTACAAATATATTAATGCAGTATCGAAAATCACGAGTAAGAAACCTGACAAATTTGCTAGTTGCATAAATAACGACAGTATGAAAATAACAATGAATGGTCCATTGTATAACATGAACCCTAAAAAAATTAAATTTTCAGCTAAATGACGAGATATCAATGAGACAAACACTATAATCTTTAACCTTATATTTTACTCTCAATAAGAAACTCACTCTAATTTTGTGTTTAATCATGAAACTTAGCAAGCTAAAAGCTCTTTTAATTTTAGCATGATGTATTAGAATCCACAATTTTAGATTTGGTGGGTGTTTGGGTTAGCTTTTAAGTTGATTAAAATAACTTATAAGCTACTTTTTGCCTAAAAAGGTATTTGGTAAATTTTATAAGTGTTTAAAAAAGGTTAATTTTAGCTTTTTTTTAAGTCAAAAATAAAAAGCTACCAATCTAACTTTTTTGGGGAGAAGATTATACTCTAACCAAGTAAATTATATTTATGTCCCTTATAATTATTCCTTATTCTAAATTTACTCTTGTTGACTTGATACTAACATATTTTAATAGGTGCTTGTTTTATCAAATTATTTTATATAATTATTTAATAATATATAACAATAAATTTCTTTTAATTCATTAAATTAAATAAAAAAAATTATGTTTGATATAAAGTTCAAGTAAAAGAAACAAAGAGAATACATATAACGACCTCAAAATTATGGAGTTAATTTTATATATAATTAGAGTTAATTTCACGTAAAATTATTAAATTTATACATTATAATAGTAAAATCAAACATTTATTTTATATCACATTAAAATAATTAAATTTTACCTACTGTAACAATAATTATAAAAATTATCAAAACCCAAAAGTTCAGTTTGCGTTTTAAGCTTTCGTTTATCAATGGTAAAAAATTCTCTCTCCAAATATCACTTTTTATTAGAGACTGACTATTCAAAAGAAAAACTTGAGAGGAGAAAAAATGATTTAATTGGTAGCGGTTTAATATACTCCTTCCCTTTTAGAAATAATTGATAATCTTTGACTTGACAACTTTCTTAAAAATATTTACTAAAAATTTATTTTATTAATTATATTTTAAAAATATAAATTTTAATATATATATATATATATATATATATATATATATATATATATATATTATTTAGTCATTTAATAAGAAAAATATTTTTAAAAATATAATAAAATCGAGCCAACTAATAGCCTGTTTGATCAACATTCTAAAATCAACTTATTTTAAGAAGTGTTTTTCTTCAAAATGTTTTCTTAAAAAGTATTTTTGTCAATGAGAAGTTGTTTGTGTTTGGTTAGCAAATTTTAAAAATATATATTTTGCTTAATGATAAGCTCGGCATATATATTAATACTATCCTTGAAGATTAAGAGCAACAAGTCCAGTTTATTAAGAGAATGAAGTGTCGTCGCAAATTGCACCTTAATGATATGAAATCTTAACATAACCATGAAGAAACAAATAATCTTTTAATATATAACTATCTTTTTCAAATACAAACATTCAACACTTAAACTTTTACAAAAATGTCTTTTTAGCGCACAAATTAATAGTCATTCATGAAAATATTATATATATATATATATATATATATTAATTTTAGCAATAAAAATTAATAATAATCTGTTTGCAACATAATTTAATTCATGAAAAATAAACTTCAACCACAAATAAAAATATGAAGAAACAACAATTTTTATTAATTCCTCCCTTGATTCTTCTCTCATGATTTTCTCCGTAATTCGAGGTCATCAATAGCATATTTCTCGAATGTACAAAGATTTGAATATGAATTTCTCTATAATTCGAGGGCCGTTAGTGACGTATTTCTTAAACGTAGGAACATTTGTATTTGTTCTCTATGAAAGGAAGGTTTGTCTTCTTGGTGTATTTGATTATCAAGAAGAGGAGGTTTTGATCTTTATGAATATCCCATGAATTTTTTGGGACTTTTCAAATCTTTGATCTCTTTGTGAATATCCCGTGAACTTGTGGGATACTGGAGATCCCGATCTTTTTACGAATACCCATCAGCTTATGGGATATTCAAGATGTCTGTTTCAGGGAACATGTTACCCTTTAAATAGGCGAGATTTAGGGTAAAGTAGTCTTCTAGAACTATAACAGAATTTGAATTCTTATTGAAGAGTCCACAAATTTTAGATATCTACAAATGCCCCTTACTTCAAGGCTTGTCGAAGTATAGATTTGGTGACGAGTCTTGAAGTACCAATAGAGCTTCCATCTTTATGCGGTGGCTACAGATTTGCAAATCTGATTTATGAGGGAAGAGATGAAGGACAGATTTGGTCCCACTGGGCGTGCCAATTTGTTTGCAATATAATTTAATTCATGAAAAATAAAATCACACAAATAAAAACATAAAGAAATAACAGTTTTATTGATAAACTATTGGGGTATAAATCTATTCCTCCCTTGATTCTTCTCTCATGATTTTCTCCGTAATTCGAGGCCGTCAATAGCATATTTTTCGAATGTATGAAGATTTAGATATAAATTTCTCCATAATTCGAGGGTCATTAGTGACGTATTTCTCGAACGTAGGAACATTTGTATTTGTTCTCCATGAAAGGAGGGTTTGTCTTTTTGATGTATTTGATTATCAAGAAGAGAAGGTTTTGATCTTTATGAATATCCCATGAATTTTTTGGGATTTTTCAGATCTTTGATCTCTTTGTGAATATCCCGTGAATTTGTGGGATACTGAAGATCCCAATCTTTTTACAAATACCCATCAGCTTATGGATGTCTATTTCAGGGAACATGTTATGCTTTAAATAGGCGAGATTTAGGGTAAAGTAATTTTCTAGAACTCTAACAGAATTTGAATTCTTATTGAAGAGTCCACAAATTTTAGATGTCTACATAATCAACCCTATATATTATTAATAGTTACAAGGATATTTCAGATATTTTGACCAAAAAAAATATGCTTAAAAGCATTATTTACCAAATATATCAATAACTTTTTTTAAGTTTCAACATTTTATTTGAACACTTAATTTCTTATTTCTTAAATAAGTTCAGCACTTTTAAAAAAAAAAACTTCAGCCACGTTTTTCGGCCAATTCAAACTTAAAATGATAGAAGATAGTCTTGTGTTGAAGTACCCTTGATAAAGAAGAGGCAGGAAGCTAGTCTCGTCTTTCTTCTTGTTTAGATTTACCTGATATTCAAATATTACCCTATTCTTCAAGTTTATTATCTCTTTGTTTGTTTGTTTATATTGCTATTCTGTTGTGTTGTTTTCATATTTACCCTTTTTAATTATAAAATTAAAAAGTTATCGAAAATATTCTTTCTATTCTACAAAAATACAAATAAAAAATTATATACATTTGATCTTCTTCAAACCACAATTAATTATGATACTAAACTGAAAATATTATCCTATTAAACTTCGGGTTAAAATCATTTACACCTCCGAACTTTGCTGTAAAAATCAAACACCCCCCTCAACTTTGAACAATAATCATTCTCCCTCTTTTTTTCTATTTGATTTTTAAAATACTTATTTTACCCTTATATTTGTATCAACATTTGTATCTCTTTTTTATAAAAAACATATTTTTATAAAAGTTAAAAATTATTTTTAAGATAAAAAATAAAAGTAAGAAATATTAATTGAGTATATAATTTAATTACAAACTGTAGTATTATAAATGAGAAAAATAGTAAAATTAATCTTATTAAAAATCAAAACTCTAATATATATTTATACGTGAAAATAATAGATAATTATAATCTTATAAACATATTTCAATGTAGGTATACAAAAATAATTAATAGTCGGGGGTCTTTCGGATACAATGTCTCTACCTCTCCGAGGTAGTGGTAAGGTTTGTGTACCCTACCCTCCTCAGACCTCAATTAAAAAAAATTCACTAGATATAATGTTATTGTAGATGTATATTTGTTACAAATCAAATGATTGTTGTTGATGAATTTTAAATTATAATTTAGAAAATAATTCATATTAACAATCAAAACTCGTTTATCTATATAGACATTAAAGAATAAGAGAAAATCAAAATATGCATCTATATACATAATTACATAATCACATCATATTTAATATATAGAATATAAAAGAAATTGAATGTAAAAAGTACCTTTAGATTTTATAATTAATTATAAAAGAATTTATAATAATGTTAAAAGATGGGCTTGAGAATTTGTATACCTACATTGAAATATATTTATAAATTATAATTACCTATTATTTTCACATATGAATATATATTAGAGTTTTGATTTTTAATAAAATTATTTTTTACTATTTTGCTCATTTATTTCATTATAGTTTGTCATTAAATTATATACTCAATTAATATTTTTCACTTTTTTTTTTAATCTTAAAAATAGTTTTTAACTTTTATAGAAAATATTTTATATAGATTAAAAATAAAAAAAATTATTAAAAGTTTTTTCTTAAAAAAAAAAGAGGTACAAATATTGATATAAATATAAGGATAAAATTGATATTTTAAAAAATTAAATAGAAAAAAAGAGTGAGAATAATTATTGTTTAAAGTTGAGAAATATTTAATTTGGGGAGTAAACCACTTTAACCCATTAAACTTCACTATACTCTCAATTCTCACCGAAAATCACATTGAAGAGACATAAGACATTGCCAACATTGTCCAAAAACCAAATAGCGTCCTCATTTGCAACGTTTGCCAAAAAGGGGTAAAAGTTTGGTAAGAAAGATAAGTACTGAGGAGTTGTGGGGTTGGCAAAAACTATCTGCCAACTGTGCTTCACATGCTTCTTTTTCTTTTTTCTTTTTGGTAGACTACATGCTTCTTTTTATGTCTATTTGATGACGTGCCTGCTTTTAATAGTATTAATACAGTGTACGTGTTTTACACGTGTGTATCATATTAAAAATTAAAAAGATTATAAGAGAATTACACAACAATCAATGTATGATTATAAATTATATTAATCTATGATTAGACATTAAATAACAAAAAAAAGTATAATATCATAAATAAGAAGAGAATATGAGGATCTATAACAAAAATTAATAAATAAAACACAATAATTAGCTAAAGTTAACACTGATGCAAACTCTAACGAAAAGATCTATCACAATATTGTATCAAACTAATTAAAAGTTTAACCTTTAATGATATTTTAAGAATAGCATAAAACAAAGAGATCAAATCTAACATTACTTTCTCCCCATCATCCTCAAAGTTTACTGCATCACTTTAATTCATAATTATATCCTCCCCAACATTAAATGTCAAGATTTGATGCAAAGTCATGCGATTGATGAATTTTATCACAGCTAGTCAAAGTTCTACGTACTGATGGAGTGAACGATAACAAACTTGCAACACTATGATATCCAATCTAATTTTTTTCATTTTTGCAATTTTCACAATTTTTTGCAATTTTCACAAACACATCACTTCCTTCATCAAATGAATAGTTATGAAAACTCCTTAGAATAAATCACACAAGATATTAGAGAAGAAAAAGAAAGATCACCATGATTTAAATATTTTAAGATTATTTAATGATTTAAATATTTTAAGATTATTTAATTAAGTGGTCTATATATCGAAAAACTAATACTAAAAATACAAAACCTATTTAGCGAATAATATCTCATAAACAAAATTACTATGGCTATATTGTGGAATCCTATTCTATCAATTTATAGAAGTTCAAAATTTATCCTTTAAGAAAATATCAACCAAATATCTAAATAAGAAAATATTTTTCATCAATAAATGTAATATCCTAAACCTAATTTTATATCAATTTTAAAAGTACATATTTATCACCTTGAAAATGTTAGCAACGAAAGTCCTAATGCGAAGAAAAGTACTCCTAATAGTCCTAATACTAAGGAAGTAATTAAATGACTATTATTAAATATTGGACAAATAATTAAGTATTATTTTTATATATAAAGAAAATAAGTGATACTACAATTTTGTCTATTACGAAAATTTTTAATGAAGGATAAAAAATTCAAATTACTTTTGTAAGAATCTTTTTGAATGGATAGTTATGAAAACTCCTTAGAATAATATGCGATGTCTATAAATCACACAAGATATTAGAAAAGAAAAAGAAAATCATCATTATTCAAGTATGTTAATATTATTTGATTAAGTGGTCTACATATCGAAAAAACTGATATTAAAAATACAAAGACTATTGAGAGAATAATGTCTCACAAAAAGAATTATGTAATGACTATATTGTGGAATCTTGTTCTATCAATTTATAAAAGTTTAAAATTTGTCCTCTAAGAAAATATCAACCAAATATTTTAATTAAGAAAATATTTTCCATCAGGAAAAGTAATATTGTAAACCTAATTTTATAACAATTTTAAAAATTAAATATTTATCACTTATAAGACGCTCCTAATTAAAGTCCTAGTACGAAGGAAGGTACTCCTAAAAGTCCTAATACTATGAGAATTACGGTGGTAAGGTCTTAATATTAAGGAAACAATTAAATGGTTGTATTAAATATTTGAAATAAAGTTAAGTATTCTAAAGGGCAAAAAGTTCAAATTACTTCTATAAGGGTTTTTCTTCATTGAATGAATAGTTCTTAAAAAATTTTAAAATAATATGCGGTGTCTATAAATTACACAAGATATTAGAGAAGAAAATGAAAGGTCACCATTATTTAAATATAATAATATTATTTGATTAAGTGGTCAATAGAAAAACTAATATTAAAAATACAAAATCTATTGAGAGAATAATGTCTCATAAATAGAATTATGTGACAACTATATTGTGGAATCCTATATTATCAATTTATAGAAGTTCAAAATTTGTCCTCTAAAAGAATATCAATCAAATATTTCAATAAGAAAATATTTTCCATCAAGAAAGGTAATATTCCTAAATCTAATTTTATACTAATTTTAAAAAGTAAATATTTATCACTTAGAAAACGATCCTAATAAAAGTCCTAATACGAAGGAAAGTACTTCTAAAAGTCCTAATAATAAGAACAATTAAAATGCTAATACTAACGGTGCTAAAATCTTCTTAATACTAAGGAAACAATTAAATGGCTATTAGTAAATATTAGAAAAATAATTAAGTAATATTTTTATATATAAAAAAATAAGTGAAAAGACAATTTTATCTATTACAGAGACTTTTAATAAAAAGCAAAAAGTTTAAATCACTTTTCTAAGGAGCTTCTTCATTGAATGATAGTTATGAAAACTCCTTAGAATAAATGTGATGTCTATAAATCACACAAGATATTAGAGACGCAAAAGAAAGATCACCATTATTCAAATATTTTAATATTATTTGATTAAGTGGTCTACATATCAAAAAAACTAATATTAAAAATACAAAACCTATTGAGAGAATAATATCTCACAAATAGAATTATGTAACGACTATATTGTGGAATCTTGTTCTATCAATTTATAAAAGTTTAATATCTCATAAATAAAATTATGTGATGACTATGCTGTGGAATCCTATTCTTTTAATTTATAAAAGTTCAAAATTTGTTCTCAAAAAATATCAACCAAATATTTCAATAAGAAAACATTTTCGATGAAGAAAGATAATATCCTAAATCTAACTTTATAACAATTTTAAAAAGTAAATATTTATCACCTAGAAGACTATCCTAATTAAACTCTGAAAAGTACCCCTAAAAGTCCTAATACTAAGGAAAAAATTGAAGTCCTAATAATAAGGAACGGTACTAAAGTCCTAATACTAAGGAAATAATTAAATGACTATTATTAAATATTGAAAAACTAATCAAGTATTATTTTATATATAAAAAAAAAAAGGTGAAAAGACAATTTTATTTATTGCGGATACTTTTATTGAAGGGTAAAAAGTTCAAATCATATTTTTAAAGGTCTTCACACTTTTAATATATTATAAATATAGATTACAGATAGGATTTTTTTTTTCTTATGGGGGTTTGGTATGCTAGATGGATGATTGTCCGTTTGAATAGGCTGAA
Source organism: Capsicum annuum (assembly GCF_002878395.1). Classification (NCBI taxonomy): domain Eukaryota; kingdom Viridiplantae; phylum Streptophyta; class Magnoliopsida; order Solanales; family Solanaceae; genus Capsicum; species Capsicum annuum. The sequence goes on along the minus strand of NC_061120.1, from coordinate 37,983,952 downwards.
AAAAAATAGCTTTTAAAAAGTGTTTTTGAAAGTGTTGAGTTTTTTTTTAAAATAAGCAGTTATGTATTTAGATAAAAGTGCCGAAACTGAAAAAAAGTTATTGATGTGTTTGAAAATAAGTGCTTTTAAACACTTTTTTTTGTCAAAATATCTGAAATACCCTCAAAGCTGTTAAGGGTATATAGAGTTGATTATTATTAATTTTTATTTCTAAAATAATTTAAATTAAAATTAATATATATTTTTATATGTATATATAATATATTTTCTTGAATGACTATTAATTTGTGCGTTAAAAAAAAATTGTTAAAATAGTTTAAATCATCAAGCAAAATATATATTTCACTTGTAAATGTTTCCTTAGTTTCACCATGTGTTTGGTCATAGTATTTAGGAAACATATTTCACTTGTAAACATTCCCAAAAAATAAAATTTGGTTCAAATACTATTTTTTTCTAGTATTTGAGAATTTAAATTATTTGCCAAAAATAGTTACCAAATAATGACAAATTATATGGACAAACATTATTTGTTAAATTTTTTTCAAAAAATTACTTAAAAATTTTATGACCAAACAGGTCCTAAACATCAATTAATAGAGATAGTAAGGTAAAATAATCATATAATAATTATTTTTTTAATGAGTGCATCATGTCAAAAAGTGATAAGTTAAAGCCAAATGAAAAAAATGCTATTTTGTCATGATGTTTTCTTATGCTGAGAAAAACTGATAACAAGTACTCACACAAGTTTCTCTTTCTAAAAAAAATAAAAAAATTAAGGGATAAAAATGTCTTTTAGTGGGTGAAAACACAAGTGTAAACAATATAAATCCCCTAGACAATGACAATAATTACACAAAATCCCTTGTTGTTTTCATTCTCCTTTTCTTTGCAAACATACTCATACATTTTGTCGCATATTATACATTGGTCGAATGTATGATGTAACAGCTAATCCTATATTTAAGGTAAGAGAATCTTTAATTATTTTACAGTTCCTTAATTAAAGGCAGTAATTAGCCAACATTAAGTCATTTATTGACATAACATATAACTGATATTTGAATTTAAAAATTCTGTTATACATAATTTTTTTTCCTGTGATTCACGATCTGAAAAGCCAAAAAACAATCATTTTTTTCTACACCGTTCTTCAAAACTACTAAAATCTTCTTCTACATACGTTCTTCAATACTTATAAAATCAATATGAATATCCCCGTATTGTTACGACATTCTGAAATTTGGGAGTCAGAAATTAATGATACGTCATACAAAAGTGACGCAATAGTACTTTCGATAAATGCGGACGAGTTGATCACAACCGCAAGACTTGCGGTTTCTTTCCAAAGGAATCATGAAGAATATAATATGGTTTTATATGTGTGGATGCTTTGAATGGTTTTGATTGTATAAACATTTTTTATTAATTTTTTTTTGAATGTTGGAGCAAGTAATAAATATTATTATTATTATTGATTATAGATGTTAGTTTCTTTAATCAATGATTTATATTAGTATAAAAATTTTATGCTTTTTTCCTATATCATAATTCGTTACCATTTAACTTGAAGTTCGAACATGACTATAAATGCACATTAACTATGCAACTTACCCTCTATAGGAGTAAGTAATTGTTGAAACACACGGTGTATTAAAATGTTTTACATTAATAGTTAATGTGTAATAAATGTATGACATAGCATTATACGTTTTTAACATGTATGAGGTTAGAAATACAATAACGAAATTTAACTGAATTCAATTTAAAAATAAAATAAAATTATATACAGTATCATTCCAGTAAATTTACGAATATATAATATGTTTTTATATAGTCAAATCAATGTATAATAAATGTGTCTCTTTCCAGCAAACGTTTGAATGTATAAGTTGTTATACATTCAAAGCAATGTATAGTGAAACTGTGCCATTCCAGTAGACTTACGAATGTATAATATTTGATTATACATTCGTATCAATGTATGATATTGCATCATACATTATAAATGTGTATGCTATTAACAATTTCTGTAATTTTTTTACAAGTAATAAACGTTTTACAACATGTATGTTGTTATGTAATACATACGTTTAAAACGTATTAGTTTTTAGTTCAATGTAAGTTTCACTTATAAGCAAAGGTACATAACAGGAAACATATTATGTGTTCAAAATATAATGTCAGATTAATTAGTAATATGTTGTTTTAATCATTAACAAATAAGTGAAAGGGAAATTCAATAAGTGAAAGGGAAAAAAATCCCAGTAAATATTTTTTTGGCTTTGACCTTTAGTTTCATCCCCCATAATTGGTCAAAAAGACAGCGTAATAAGCACCCCCAACGCCTAACACCAACAAGTTCATAATTGATCCAGTCCTTTAAGGTTCGTACGAAATCTGAATACATTTCAAGCCATCACTGTTCAAGATCTATACATAATAAATTCCTTCAATAAAAAATTCAAATTAAAAAAAAGAATTACGCAAAATAATAATCAAAGAATTTTTGCAATTTGATTTTGTTTTGTTATTGAGAGTGTTTATTTGATTAATTCGAATTTAATTTTTTTTGAAAAAGAAAAAAAATTGTGTTTATGGATTCCGACTAGAGAAAGTGGAATCCGTGGTTAAGTAGAAGTGAAATGGTGATGAAGAAGGGAAGGTAACATTGGAATTACAACTGCTACTTATAATCATAGATGGCATACTAAATAAATGGAGAGAAAAGGTAGCAAGATTTTAGGAGAAAAATATGGAGCATAATTTGGAGCAAAATATGGTTGTTTGGAATGTATAAGAAGGAAGAGGGAGAAAATAAAAAAGGTAGGGATTTAAGTAATTAATTTAGATTTTTGTAATTTCTTTTTCAACATGGGATGTAATGTAATAAGACAAAGTTATCATGTGTATATATGTAATTTTTCCAAAACACAATGGCTTATAAGCCCCCAAAAAAAAGAAGTACCTAATGAGGTGTTTTTAGAAAGCAACTTATAAAAAGAAAATTTTAGCTTTTTTTAAGCAAGGTTTAAATTGTCAAACACTTTAAAAAGTTAAAAATAGCTTAAAAGTTATTTTTAACTTAAAAGAAGCTCATCCAAACACCCACTAAGAATATTTTATGCTTTAAGAATTGAGATATTTCACAAGATTATTTTCTCTCATCTTTCGTATGGAATATATATATATATATATATATATATATATATATATATATATATATAGTACTTTCTGTCACTTTAATTTAAACAATGAGATAAATAATTCTGAAATTAGTTAAAGGCGGATATAGTTGCCAAGGTTAGAATCCATTACCATGAACCCCATAAAGTTTTAACAATTTCCTTCTCTCCGACTAGATCAATAACACACTTTATAAATGAGTTTTCAATTTATAATTTTTATATTTATTAGGTTTCTCAATATAAATCCCCTAAATCTGCCTTTAAAATTAGCCAATACCTCACATCAAATATAACATAAAATTAATTCTAAATTTATTCAAAAACTATTATTTTAATCCCACATACTAGATGTTAGGATATGTGGAGTTTTAATGATAGACATGTGAATGAAACATGTTGTAAAAGCTGGTCTATCCAAGTGAACAAGTCAAGAAAGTAAGGAGTGAATTTACTCCTGATGACTTGTTGGCTTTGAAGAAAAATGAAAAGGCCAAGAACATCTTGGTCTGTGGACTAAGACCTGCTGAATACAATAGGGTATCCACCTGTACTACTGCTAAGCAAATTTGGGATACACTGGTAAATGCTCATGAAGACACTTCTCAAGTAAGAAAATTTAGGATCTCTCTCTTTTTCACTGAGTATGAGGCATTCAAAATGAAGGAAAATAAAACCTTGCATGAAATGATGACAAGGCTTACTACTTTAACAAATGAGCTGACTTCATTAGGAAAAGTCATCTCTGAGGAAGAACAAGTTGAAAAGGTACTGAGGGTATTACCTAAATCATAATGGAATGTCAAGGTGACTTCAATCAGGGAGGCGAATAAGGATCTTGAAGGCATGACTCTGGATGAACTAGTAGGAAACTTAAGGACTTATGAAATGAAAGTTGATGGAGTCAAAGAACGAGTAACTCTTGAGAAAATCTTAGCATTAAAAACTTCTGATAGTGATGGGGAATTTGAACTTGATAAAGAGCAAGTTGCCTTCATAACTAAGAACTTCAGCAAATTCTTCAAGAAGAAGAAGGGAACAGGTACTAAAAAACGTTCCAATGACAATCCAAATGAGTGCTACAAATATGACAAAATTGATCATCAGATTAGAGACTGTCCAGTCTGGGAAATAGAATGGAAGAATAAAAGGACTGAAAAGGAACTGAAGGCAAAAAAGAAAGAGGAGCATGCAATGATAAAAGCTTGGGAATCTGATTCAGATGAAAATGAAGTTAATGGAACTGCTTTCATATCTCTTGAGGATTCAGATCTAGATGAAGAAGGTGAGGGCTCTGAGGTAAGTATACTCGAACTCAAAGAAAAATTAAAATTGTTCTCAAAGCCAAAACTTGTTTCCTTGATGAGTGTATTGATTGATGATTTCCAAGAGTTAACCTCTGATAGGGATGAATTGTTCAACAGTCTAGCAAGTCTTAAATTTGATCTCATTGATTTAAAGGCTTTCTCAGATACAGTTGACAAGAAAAATTGCATTCTCAAGAAACAGGTTGCAGAACTTGAGATTTCAAGCAACAATCTTAGGTCTGAAGTTCTCAAATTAACTCTCACTAAAAATGGGAAGAAGACCATGAGTAAAGAATAAGAAAATGCTGAAATTGATCTTGTTAAATACAAACAAGAATGCCATAATTTAACTAAAAAATGAATAAGTTGAATCAGGAAATCTCTAAACTAAAATTGGATCTTAAAAGGGCAAACAGGTGGACAAACTCCTCTAGAATTGTTCACAAATTAAGTGAGAAAAATTTCAATGAAAAGACAGGTTTGGGATTCCACAAAAGTTTTGATGATCCAAAAGATTTATGTTACATCTGTGGAAACCTTGGATATCCCACCACTGAATGTCCAATAGCTGCAAAAAGAAGATCAAATAGTTAAAACCTAGCTAACAGATCTTCTCAGACCAAAAGGAACGAATCCAGTTCTGGTCAGAGAAACAGGTTGCACTATATGTTTCCTGCATGGACTAAGTGAAATTTAATTCATTCTTTCACTCATAAAACAGGACCCAAGCTTTTCTGGGTTCCTAAGGCTAACCTTTGAATTCTCTTGCAGGAGAAGGTGAAAGGAAACAAAAGGCATTGGTATTTAGACAGTGCTTGCTCAAGACACCTGATTGGTGATAAGAAAAAGTTCCTTTCACTCTCCAAAATAAATGGAGAAGGAGTTTCTTTTGGTGATGGGAAATAAAGAATCATAACTGGAATTGGAAAGATTGGCTCATCTAAGTCAAAAACATTGGAGGATGTCTACCTTGTAGAAGGATTAAAGCATAATCTGTTGAGCATCTCACAGCTGTGTGATAAAGGTAATAAATTTATTTTTACCGCTGCAGGATTCAAGGTAAAAAGGATGGATACTAAAGAGGTTGTGCTCACTGCAAGGAGATACAAAAATGTATACAAAGCTAATATCATGGCACTACCAGGACCTGAGCTGACTTGTCTAAATGCTATAGAAAATGATCCCCTCATTTGGCACAGAAGACTTGGTCATGCAAGTCTGAATAACTAAACATAGTTTCATCCAAAGACATGGTATGGGATTACCCAAGACCAAGTTCAAGAAAGGAAAGCTATGTATTGCATGTGTAAGGGGGAAACAGGTAAGATCCTCTTTTAAGTCAAAGAACTATGTTAGCACTACCAAGTAACTTGACTTGGTTCATATATACTTATGTAGACCCATGAGACTTCAAAGTAGAGGTGAAAAAAAGTATGTGTTTGTAATTATTAATGACTATTCTCGGTTTACTTGGACTTTTTTTCTAGCCTCAAAAGAAGATGCCTTTGATGTCTTTGAAATCTTTATTAAGAAAATTGAAAAGAAACTAGGCACTTCATTAGTTTCCATAAGGTCTGACCATGGTTCAGAATTTGAGAATGTAAAATTCTTGAAATACTGTTCAGCAAATGGTATAGATCACAACTTCTCAGCTCTTAGAACACCACAATAAAATGGAGTGGTGGAGAGAAAAAACAGATCTTTGGAAGATATGGCTAGAACAATGATGCTTGTAGCAAATGTTGCTAAAAACCTTTGGGCAAAAGCAATAAATACTGCAGCTTACATCATAAATAGATCATGGTCAGACCTTTGTTAGAGAAGACTCCCTATGAATTACTAAAAGGAAGAAAGCCTAGCATTTCTCACTTTAGAATCTTTGGATGTAAATGTTTCATGCATAATAATGGATAGGATAATTTGGGAAAATTTGATGCTAAAAGTGATGAGGGAATCTTCTTAGGATATTCACTTCATAGTAAAGCATATAGGATCTTAAACAACAGAACAAACTGTGTTGAAGAAATCATGCATGTGATCTTTGATGAATCCTGTGTTAAGACTAACTTACTGGAAGAAAATGATGCTGTGGAATAGGTTACACAGCCCGGTTCATTGATTGAAGCTACCAAACTTAGAGGCACTTCAACAGGGGGAACTGAAGCTGAAGGCACAGTGACAGGGGGAACTGAGTCACCAACTATCCTAGATCAAAATATAATCAGTGATCCCAGTAGCTCACTAGGCTTGGTTCAAAAAGGGTACAAGTATCATAGATCACATCCTATAGAAAATGTTCTCACTGAACTCACCTCTGGAATTACTACAAGATCTGGACTGAGAAGTATGTGTGCTTTCAAGGCATTCCTATCAGAAATAGAGACAAAAAAGATAACTAAAGCATTGCTTGATGCTGATTGGATCATAGCTATGTAGGAAAAGATGAATCAATTTGAAAGAAGCAAAGTATGACACTTAGTTCCTCTTTCAAAAGACAGATCAGTAATTGAAACTAAGTGGGTATACAAGAATAAGTTGATGAGCATGGAATAATCACAAAAAACAAGGCAAGGTTGGTGGTCCAAGGATATAACCAAGAGGAAGGAATCGACTTTGATGAGACTTTTGCTTCTGTAACAAGACTAGAAGCTATAAGATTACTTATTGCCTTTGCTGCCTACAAGGAGTTTACACTCTATCAAATGGATATGAAAAGTGTATTTCTGAATGGATTTCTCAAAGAGGAGGTGTATGTCAAGCAACCTCCAGGATTCGAAAGCAAAGAGTTTCCTGATCATGTGTATAAACGTAATAAAGCCTTGTATGGGCTGAAACAAGCACCTAGAGCTTGGTATGAGAGGTTGTCAAAGTTTCTAATGGAGAATGGTCATTCTAGAGGTAAAATTGATAATACCCTATTCTTAAAAACTAATGGGAAGGATTTGTTAGTTGTGCAGGTATATGTGGATGCCATTATTTTTGGATCAACCAACATAAATAGGACTCATGAATTTTCCAAACTCATTGAGTAGTGAATTTGAGATGAGCATGATGGGAGAGCTGGATTATTTTTTGGGTTGCAAATAAAATAGTCAGCATCAGGGACAATGATCCACCAACAGAAGTATGTTAAAGAGCTTCTCAAAATATTCTCCATGGAAGAAGCAAAGAAGATCAATACTCTCATTGCCACTGCCACAAAGATGGATTTGGATGAAACAGGTTTAGATGTAGAGCAAAATATGTATAGAGGTACGATAGGATCATTATTATACCTCACAGCAAGTAGGCCTGACATTGTGTTCAGTGTTGGGCTATGTGCCAGGTTTCAAGGAAAACCCAAAGAGTCAAATCTAAAATCTGTGAAGAGAATTTTTAGATATTTGAAGGGAACCAGTGATCTTGGCTTAATCAGATATTTCATTATATTGTTGTCCTTTTATTTAAGATGATGAATTTAAGTTTTATCTCATCATTACAAAGGGTATGACATCGGTGTCACACCCCCTTTTCGCTCGGAGGTCATCGAAGGTCGAAGGATTTTTCCAATTAAAGTGACGGTTTTGAATAGGGATTAATTTATTACAGAGCTGCCACTTGAAATTGAGTTATGGTGTTCTAAGTCACCTTTCTGAATCCCTAATCAAAAGAAAATAACTCTTTATTATGGTCTGCGAACACAGAAGTCTGGGTAAGGAATTCTATTGACCGAGGGGAAGGTATGAGGCACTCCTCGAATTCCGTGGTTTTAGCACGATCGCTTTATTGACTTATCTTGACTTAAATTATTTTAACAAATTATGTTAAGGCCTAAAATCGCTCATTTTTAATTATATCTAAAACTAGTCTATTATCTTATATTTAAATAAATCTATGAAAATTTAAAAGTGTTTATCAAGTTAATTTTAGAAAAATATTTGCCAAGGTGTATTTTTTACATCCTTGAATTTTGAATATCTAGAAAAGATGCGTACGCCGCATTCTAAATTGAGAAGATCATTTAACATACCTAAATTTTGCCTAACATTATAGGCATTGATTTGTCTTTTTGTAAACTCATAACAAATTTATTTATTCAAAATAATATTTACTCTAAACAATATACTTGAACAATATTCAATTAAGATGATTAATTAATTTAATAAATAAATAATCATTAAATTCTATTAATAATAATATATATAAAAATAAAAGAATAATAAATAAATAAATAATACACAAATTTACCTATATTATGCTAAATTTAATATTATCCTCAAAATTTAATCTCTTTAAATTTATACAAAACCCAAATCATGTTTTTATCAAATATATTTAAACACAAAAATTTCAGTAATCTGATTCGAACATAGATTCACCAAGAAACCAAGTAACCCAAAACAAATGATACATAAAATATAAGTGAAATACGATTGTTTAAAATAATAAAGATTCAAACTAATGTCATATTTTAATCACCGCGTTGATAAGTATTAGAGATATTGGCACATTAGGAGATTAATATAATTCCTAGTAAAAGCAAGATACAAATTTCCTAAAACTACCTAAAAATTAATATTTTAATAGCCAATTTGCAAAAAAAGACGTGGAATTAATATTATTGAAAAGGAAAAATTAAAATTAAATTGTTTGTACTACCATTTAACTAATAGTAAATAATTATTATCTTTTTAAAAGAAAATATATACATTTAAATTTTCTTTCACGTTTTAGCAACAATAGAAACGGATGGCATCGTTTTTCGGCAGATTTTGACGACGACAGCGACTGATGGATGTTTGATATAGTGTGTGAATGAATCAGTGTACAAATATATCAATATTCAGTAACACAATTGCATAACAAATAACATTAATTCACATATTCAACTCCATACGCTAAATAATGCAGAAAAAACCACTTGTACACTTTCATTCATACTTTTCTACAGTAAACTTACAACATAAATGAGATATGATTGAAATAAAACCTCTAAGTCAACTTTAATTAAATACAAAAGTAAGATGTTGTCACCGAAATCTTGAACGGAAATATGAGACATGAATCACAACCTTTTCTCTTATTTTTTTTCTTCTCTATTGTATTCACTCTTTTTTCTCTCTTCTTTTTTTTTTCTATATTTTGATGTTTTCACTCTGTCCAAGTGTCTGATGATATACAAAGTGTTCATGTACTTAGATTTTTTTGGGGGGTGGGAGTCCTTTAAATAGATGGATTTCTTGGGGGGAAATTGACGGGGGAACAATTATTATCTGATAGGGGGAGTTTTGAATTTCAAAATAATTTAATTTTTTTCTAATAATAATTAATAAATAAATAAATAAGATAATAGGATAATAATAATAATCATAAATATAAATAACTAATTAATTTTTTATATTAAAAAAAGTTTTAAAATAATTAAAAATAAATATAATTAAAATAGTACTAAAATTACTAAGTTATTTGTTTAAAATTTAACAAGAAAATATTTTTTAAAATTTTTGTATTATTTTTTAAAAAATTAGAATAAAATAAAATAAAACATCTCAAAACTAACTTTATTTTTAAAAAAAAAATTATTAAAATAAAAAATAAGAAATTTAAATAATATTAGACCAAATATAAATATTTAATCAAAAATATATATATTAAATTCGAGGAGGGTCAAAGTCATGTGTCTATAATCAAGATAGAGTTTTGATACACCATGATAAAAATGTTGGATTTAAGTTCCATCGATTTATGCCTAAGACGCCTTTATATGGATAAAACATTGAGTATTTGAGTTTGAATCTCAATGCACCATATTGATGATATTATGATGGCTAAGGCAAAAATAGTGTGTTTTGGGTGAAAAGTCATGTTACATGTCTCATTGAACATGCTCCATTCTCTGAATTGAATGTGGTAGCATTGCATAATATTGAATGCACGAATATATGCGTGGACGGACAGTCGGGATGGTGGAACTATCGCTCGAGAAGTAAGAAGCTGATCTTTATTTGATCATAAGGATAATAGTTCTTCTTAGGTCAGGGGCGGCCAGACAATATGATAATGATCATCAAAAGTAATGATACTTTCATACGCATATTATGATCATAAGATATGTCAGAGAAAAATTCTCTAGATCATATGCATGCCTCGATTTTGCTCTTGAAGTAGCAATATCATGAAAGAGGTTATAATAGATCCGTCAATATGCGCCAAGGCCTGATGGGACTGCCCGGCCCGACCTGTAATTTGATGGGGTGGACTTCAATTTTTGCAGTCCACTTAAGAACAGGGTTGTTTAGCCCGGCCCGGATAAGCCCATGGCTCGTAGGGCTTGAGGAATGTGGGTTGGGCTAGCCCGTGGGCGAGTCCGTCAGTCAAATAATAAATAATTTAAAAATAAAATAAAATACTGAAAAATAATAAAAGAGTTAAAAAATAATCAAGTCCAATGATGACCATTGACCAGTTCCATTAACAAAGAAAATGGAAATTGAAAAGTTTCCTACTTTCCTATCTAATAAATAATAAAATAATTAAATATCTGCCACTAAAACATAAAGAGTTCATTGTACTCTTCACTTTTCTAATTTCCTTAGTTCAGCTAGCCGCCTCCTCTTCACTATATCTCCCTCAACGCGCCATCGGCTTTCAACCGTGATGTTTTCGATTGAGTAGTGCCACCTCTCCGTTTTCTTCTTACTTTGGGTGATTCGAGCTCTGGATCCCTTTTGATTAATAAACATTAATACTATGTGTTATTGTGTGATAAATATTTATGTTTATTAACAGTGTAAAATTAAATTATAAAATATTATTTTAAAAAAAGTGGGCTGACCTATAAGGCCTGCAGCCCACAGGGTAATAGCGTGGGCTTGGTGTTTTTTGGCCCGTCATTTAAATGGATCAGCCCGGCCTAATTCATCAAAATCAAAGCCCGTATGGGCTAGCCCAGATGGGCTGGGCCAACCCGTATTGATAGCTCTAGGTTATAAGTTATCATAATTTGTTAGGCTTAAGGCAGGATTATGTTCCATTCCTGGGGAATGAGAAGCTTTTTAATTCAACGTGTACTTAATTGTGATGATATCACAACTCACCTCCGAAATAGGCTAAATAATTGAGAAAGTTATTTTGAAATCTACTTCTAAAGTAGTAAATTCAAAATTTATTCATATCATAGTAAATCTGGAATTTACTAAAACAAAAAACACATATCACGGTAAACTTAGAGTTTACTAGAATAAAAGTTCATAAATTGACATAAACGATTGCGACATTCCAAAGATGTGCTTACTGAGTATTGAACATATATTGAAGAATTAGAAAAATTCTTCATTACTTTTAATGTTGTTTTTTCTCATGATAAGTTGGTTGGACCAACTAATTTTGGGATTGAATCCCTTAAAATCTGAAAAGTAAAAAAGGTGAATAAGGGTCCGTTCATCTATCATGTGGTATCTTGAAAAAATGCATCGGTATAAGATGATCACTTGTACGTTTATTGTCAACTTACAGTTTGACATTCATAAAGTTGTTTGCTCAATAAAATTGAGTTAAAAGCATAATTTTCATATTGTGCAATCAAGACAATTCATCTTGATGATGATGGTTTGACATTGAATGCCTTCAATAAATAGCTAAATCATTGCTAATGAGAACAAAACTTCATGTGTTGGTCTGAAATATGATATATTGCATACAATAACACTTGTATGCATTAGACCAATAAATTATGATTTTTCTTCCCTCTCAATTGGTTCAAGGTCATGAACCAACTATTCCATCTAATAATTTTCATGTGCGGTATACGATTAATGAATATACTATAATACACAAAGATGGATTCCTCAAAGAAGATGAGGATGTATGTTAGTTTTTCTAACATAAGAGGGAGTTTATAAGCAGCTAAGAAATTAATTAGGAATTATCATCAGATCCTCATTCAAAAAATAATTCAAGTCAAATGCCAAAAATATCTCATATTTAAGCTGCAAGTGCTCCTATTTTGTGTTCCTAAAGGACAAAATCTATGCATGCGTGAAGCGTGGTAGATCAATCGTTTCTAAATGAAATAATCCTTAAAAAAGATAAGAAGCAAATAATCATAATAAGAAGGCAATGTGCTCTTAGAACCTACGACATAACGCTTCATAAAACCTTATGAGAGGTTCAGGTACTTGAAAATAATGAAGTGATGAGATCTCAAAATGTTATGTCGCATTGTGAATCGATACGAAATAATATATCATTAATATCTTTGATACAATATTGGTGCAATATTGTGAAGGAATACGAGGATCTGAATTCTACGTAATTAAGCATGGTGACTTAGAAACATTTATCAGGTGATATAAAATGATGCATCTTGGTAAGCATAAAACTTATTTGATTTGCAATCGAAACACTTGAAGATGCCACTAATGAGATGTTGAATATTGTCACTTGAAAAAATTTACATAAAAACTTTTAAGGAGTCAAAATGTTTGAAGCATATAAAAGTTTCTGGGAAACTTATTTATAATCCTTATATTGTATAAGCTTATAGCTTGAAAATTATTGAAACTCTTGGAGAGTTTTCAAAAGCAATAGATTATTTGCTGAAATAAGAAATATACCGAATTAGATTGGTTATGAAGTACCATATCTTAGTGCAAATAGTACACTAATGTATCTTGTAAATGCTACAAGGCCCGATATAGCTTTTTCAGTCAATTTGTCAAGCAAGGTATATTTCTGCTCCTATGAGGAGACATTAAAATAGGATAAAATACATGAGTTTATTTTATTCTACAGATTGCAGTCCTGATCTTATTGGTCATGCTATGTTAGGTACTTATTTGACTCGCATAAATCTCGATCTCAAACATATAATATGTTCACATGTGGGGACACTGTCATATCACGGAGATATACAAAACAGTCTATCTAACCACTTCATTGAACCATGATGAGATAATAGCTATTCATGAAGCGAGAATGTGTATGGTTGAGATTCACAATACATCTTATTCGAGAAAAATATGGTTTGAAATGTTATAATGTACCCACAATTTTATACAGAGATAATGCAGTATGCATAGCACATCTTAAGGGCGGATTCATAAAAGGAGATAGAACAAAGCACAGTTCATCAAAGCTTTTCCACATACATGAGCTACAAATGAATGATGATATTAACGTGCAACAGATTCATTCAAGTGATAATGTGGTTGATTTATTCACCAAGTCTCCTCCAATTGCAACTTTCAAGAAGATGGTGCACAAGATTGGAATGCAAAGGTTCAAGGATGTTCTTATTAGAAGGAGCAAATACGTGATGTACTCTTTTTCCCTTTCAAGGTTTTTTCCCACTGGATTTTTCTTATAAGGTTTTTAATGAGGCAACCTATATGCGTATTGTTAGAGATGTGTACTATTTTTTCTTCACTAGATTTTTTTTTCACTGAGTATTGTCTAGTAAGGTTTTAATGAGGCACATTATCTATCTAGATATTCAAGGGGGAGTGTTATAAATGTATTTACATTATAGTGAATGTCTACCATGATCTAATTGATATCTATCAGGATTTGAAGTATTTATTTTATAGTCAGAAACTGGGAGTAAATTGGGCTTCCTTCATTGTAAATTATACTCAACAATCTTATGATCTCTCATCCCTCAAAAGAAATAAAGAAAGTCTCTCCTCTTCTCTCTCTAGTTATTCTTCTTCTTTTTTCTTTATTATTTCATAACAATATATAGAAAGAGAGATATTTTTAAAAGGTCATACATCAATCTTAGTTGATATTCTAGCCTTCTTTATATTGTGTTGTGCTATGTTGTTAGTTGGAAAAATTAAACATTTTAGATAAAATAATTTAATAATTACATAGTATGGTTAATGTTTTAAAAAATTATAATTTATAGTTAATAATTTTTAATAATTACATGGTATGGTTAATGTATATATCAAAGGCAAGTAAAATTTTCTCTCTCATAATTAATTTTTTATTTTATCTCTTAGTTGATTGGAGTGTTTAGCGGCAATAGGTCATTCTTTTATTGGACGTTTTAGCGGCCGTATACATTCCTCCTAATTCAATAGATCTCAAAGTTTATTCTAACATATATCAAAGAATATTTTTCTTTCTAGTTCTTCTTTCAAATTTTCTGATATTTTGTGTTTTTCCCTACACATTCATTGTATTTTGTCATAGAAAATTTTCTTAATTCAACTAAATTGTTATCAATTGTTTATTATAGGTCAATTATCATAGTGTATATTAAATAACTATTTATATATACACATATATATACATTTACAGAATGTATATTGAGTGTGTACATATACATTTTTCATAGTGTATATACAAATATATAAATTATTTTTTTAATTCAATCATTATTTTCTTAATACAACTAAATTGTTATCAATTGTATATTATGTGTCAATTATATACGCGTATATGTATAAGTTGTATATTAATACACATTATAGATAAAATAATTTAATAATTACATGGTATGATTAATGTTTTAAAAAATTACAATTCATAGTTAATAATTTTTAATAATTACATAGTATGATTAATGTATATATCAAAGACAAGTAAAACTTTCTCTCTCATAATTTTTTATTTTATTTTATCTCTTGGTTGATTGGATATCTGAAGGGAAGCGAGATAGAGGGATGGAAATGGAGAAAAGGGAGAGAAATGAGAGATAGAAGAAGGAGAGAGGCGAGAAAAAGGGAGAGAAAGGAAGGAATTTAAAGTATATCTATGTTTTGTAATTATGCAAACTTTAACCATGCCTTGTAATTATGGACTAAAAGTTACTTATATCTGAATTTTTGCCTTAGTTAGTTTAGATACAATGTTTGTTTTGATTGTTGTTTAATATCATATCATTAAATTTATTATTACATAACTATTACTTTTAAAGTTTACTTATTAATTACTCTTATTTAAGTTTAAGTATTTTGTATCTTTAGACTATATACTATTGCATCTCTTGAAATTATATTTTATTGACTTATTCACATATTTAAGGGTTAATTGTTGCATTATAGAAGAAGATTTATGTTGAATTTTCCTAAAAGCGTATTCAAATTTATTCTTGATGTTACTATGCCAATTCATAGATGACAGAATTTTTGGGTAAGACTTTGGTTTCTTCTTTTACTACACTTGCTCGGCTATTGTCTTATGATAAACGTGAACTAATAAATTAACATAAATATTCTTTACGCATGGTAAGAACATTTTGATTTCTTTTTAGTTTTGTCATTTTCTGAAAGCTTATAGTCATGTATACTAAAATTAGAGGAACACATAATTTTCTCATTTAAATAAATATAATGTTGCATATTATATTGTAACTTCAATTGCATATTATATACTTTATTCTTTTTTTATATAATTTTTTATATTGATGTGAGTAGTGACACATGTGCAAAGTATGTATACTGGACTAGTACTGTATAAAAAGTGTGAGTGGTCTTAGAAATGTTGTCTGAATTTTTTTCCTTCATTAAAAGTATATTCTTTAGATAGAATTGTTTTTATCACTATTTTCCTAATATTTATGAGTTGAAAATTAATTAAATATCTATAGCAAAACCTTTCTTCATTAGAAGTCATCAAAATTAATGACAACTAATACTTTTTCCACTAGTTTTAGAATTCTATGTCAACTACATTTGATTTTAAGAAGATTAAAATTTTTTAAAAATAAATATAAAAGAGTAGAATAAGAAAAATTTAAGAAGTACTAGATTTTTAAAAGTTTTAATTACATAAGTATGTAATCAATGATTTTGTAAAGATTTGACTTTAAAATTAAAGAAAGATTTTAAATATAGAAAATTTTTAAAAAAATAATCTTACCACACATATGGTTCAAATTGATGTGTCTCTCTTACCCTCTGACAGTCAGGGAAAGGGATACTGCATGACAAATGTAAAAGTGATGATCCATCAACCACTTGAAACTTTGATGGTAAAATATATATGTGCTTATACTAAATATATGCTTATGCTTATATTATAATGTTAAAGCATAAAGGATTTTTGAAAAATGATTGAACATTTTACAGTTCATTAAAAATCTCCACAATAGATAAAATCATTTAATTTTAAATAATTAATGATTACACGTACGAGATACGTGCAGTTAAACTAGTATCTAGAAAAATGTATGTAATATTTGTGTATGAAACATGTATATATAAATCAGAAAAACCCTTATTAATGTATTTAGCAATATATAATCTTATTTAGTTACGTGGTGTGATTTTCTCATTTTAAAAAGAAGGATCAATATTTGCAATTTATTTGTAATGGAAGGACAAAAACAAAAAGCAAAAGTTGAGAATTTGAGAAAATTTGCAGCATTTAAAGAATGTTCAACTGTTCTGGACTTGCTAAACCCTAACCAACAAGAACATCTAATCAAACTGATCCCAATATAATGAACACAATTCAGTTTCGAGTCACACAAGAAATTGTTTGTTTTCATTTACCAATAAAGCTTCTTTTATTTTTTTAATCACAAGTTTATTGACTGAATTTGTCACTACTTTGTGCGTTCAACAAATTAATATATATGATTCAGGTAAAGGAAATAAGAAAATAAAGATTGCAGATTTCCTATATATATATATATATATATATGATCACACGGATATGTATGCTTCTTTAATTTGCTATGCAATTATAATGACGATGATTGATTAAAATATAGCCAACCACAAAAGGAATAAAATAAATGTTTTCCTTTTGAAGTTTCTACAATCAAATAATTAAATATATTCCTTATGTTACACAACTAATTCCAGATAAAGGACAGCAAATTTGCTTTGCCCCTACATGTTTGTACAACTAACAATAAAAAGAACATACCCAATCAATAACAAAAGCAATATTAGAAAAAAAGGTAAGGGATGGCCAAAATTCATTTTCATACAAGAACACCCCTATATCCCTCTACCACCTTCACGTAGCTTTCAGCTTTACCTAAGAGGCAAACATCATTGGATAATATATTAACTTGGTTAAAAATGAAAACTTAAGAAATTTATTGTAACTTGTGTTATGAACTAATTGTCCCACATTGAAAAAATAGAGAAATGCTAAGGGGTTTATAGGTCAAATGGGTTCTCCCACCTATCAGGCTAGTCTTTTGGGTTGGGCTCTCTCGTTTGGTTTATAACATTGGTGCTTTCATTGAGAGTCCCATGCGTTGGGCCGTGACTCGGAGTGGTGGTCTAGACCCAAGAGGGGTACTAGCTGTGACCAGAGGGTGCCAACCGTGACCAACTGGATGTAGCCATGACCAACGAGGATCGATCCATGCGTGGAGCCGCGACTCGGAGTGGTGGCCTGGACCTAAGAGGGGTGTCAGCCATGATCAATAAGGTCGTTGATTCTCAAGTCGAGACGATTATTATGAACCAATTGTCCCATATTGAAAAAATAGAGAAATGCTAAGAGCTTGCTTATGTAATAATTGTGTAATGTTAAATATCTCATAATATATGTGGTTACAAATAATTTTTCATTAAGAATAAATAGGAAGGTTTGCAGGGATTTTCGCCCTTTGGCTTGCCTCCTCTCCTCTCCTTTTTTTTTTTAAAAAAAAATTAGTAATCACGAAATTTATTTTATTTTTAACATGCAAGCTTATTTGTTATTTTATTTATTTTATACGTTGCTATTTTTCTGCTAGATTTAAACTTTTCTTTTGAGTAGATATAATCTATCCGAAATAATCTATCTAAGCCCAAAGCCCAAAGGTAAGGAGAGGTTTACGTGGGTGTTTGACCATGAAAATTAAAATTTTTGAAATTATAGTTGAAGTTAGAGTCGAAGTTGGAGTTAAAATTGTGTTTGTTCATAAATATAATTAAAATTTTATTTGAATTATTGTGAGAAAAGGAAGATGAAAAATGTGAAAATAAATTTTTTTTATTTTTCACTTTTCCAAGTATAACTCCAAGTTGTATTTGAAATTCTCATAGCTAAATATCAACTTGGAGTTGAATTTGACATAAAGTGATTTTTTTTTTTCGAAAAAGTGAAAAAAATTCAGGCCAAACGGCCCCAATGTACATCCTACCCTCCACATAATCCACTTATGAGATTATATAAACTACGCTATATTGTTGTTGTTATTGTTGTACTCCATCTGTCCTATTTTATGTGTTACTTTTTGATCGGATACGAAGTTTAAAAAATAATGAAAGATTTTGTGAAGTTTATCAAATTTTCCTTCCTAGAAAAGTAAAAAAAAAATAGAATTACTATCTTTAAAATTAAGTAGGATTAGTAAGGATAAAAGAGGAATTAACCTTTAAATAAGATTTTGTGAGGTTTATCAAATTTTTTTTTCTAGAAAAGTAAAAGAAAAAAGAATTACTATCTTTAAAATTAAGTAGGATTAATAAGGGTAGAAGAGGAATTAACTCTTTAAATAGTTATTAAATAAGGAATATGATATTTAAAAAAAAAACTATTTTTAAAAAGGACTAAAAAGAAAAGTGTGTCACATAAAAATAAGACGAAGGAAGTGATAAAATAGAAAGTTTAATTTGATTGTTTTCTAATATAAAAAGAATTCATTCTTTTGGAAATATAAAAAGGGAAGGAAGCAACTCTTTTAGTACTTTACATGAATATGAAGAAGTCTTAGCTTACCAATCAGTGGCGGAGTCAGATATTTTATAAAGGGTGTACAAAATTTAAAAAAATAGCTAACAAAAACTTTTAATGAGTGGATTCACATTCAACTTGCTCAACCTAGCGAATTTATTATGAACAATATCAAAAAATTATTTTTCACCGAATATAAATCGTTTAAATTTTTCTTTTGTTTGAATTGCTTTTAGTTATAAATTAAAAATAAATGATAAGTAGTATAAACTAAAATCATAGTTTTATAATGGATGGATCAAGATTTTTACTTAATACATATCACACATTCAAGAAAAGATAATACTCATTTTTTAATTTTACTTAAAATTTAGAGTTATTTTTTATCTTCGATTTTGCTACTTCT
The DNA here is from genome assembly GCF_002878395.1 of Capsicum annuum. Classification (NCBI taxonomy): domain Eukaryota; kingdom Viridiplantae; phylum Streptophyta; class Magnoliopsida; order Solanales; family Solanaceae; genus Capsicum; species Capsicum annuum. The sequence goes on along the minus strand of NC_061120.1, from coordinate 37,964,441 downwards.
TAATTTTAATATTTTAAATTTTTTGTGTTTTTCTAGAGAATAAGTAAAAAGAATAACAAATATTTTCAAATCTTAGTTAATTTTCGCGATTCACCTATAAAACTATGAACAAAATTAACGTGTTATTAAAAACGTGTTTGGAATGTTATTTTATTTATACTTTCTCCGTTCCAAATAAATTGATTTGTTGGAATATGGTACCCATGTTAAGAAAAAAAGATAAAGACATAAATTAATCGTGTTTTTTTATTTTTGCCGTTTTCAAACTCCAAAACATTAGTAATGATCATTGGAACTCAACCTGGAAAGTTTAATTAATAAAGGGTAAAATTGAAAAATCTTTTCCACATTTATCTTGAATAATGAGCAATTCAATTATTTTGAACAATAAAAGATACTCTAACAATTCGATTATTTTGAAACAGAGTGAGTATTTAATACAAATAAATATCCAAATTAAAGTTTCAATTTAATTTAATATTTACTAATAATTTTTCATTCTATTTTAATTTATATGACACAATTTTTTTTAACATATCTCAAAAAAATGTTATTCGAAATCGAAAATAATTTAACTTTAAAATTATTCTTTAAATTTAAATAACATGATTTATAAATAATTAAATACTTTAAAACCATATAAACAGTTAAGGAGAAGATAATTTATATACTTTGATTTTGATTGAGGATCTGGTGTGCGTGGGGGATGGGGTGGAAGGGGGCAGGTAGGTGGGTAAAGAGAAAGCTTGGAGAATAAAAAGGGAAGTATTGAAAAAATCAAATACACGCAAGGGTCTGGTGTGGGTGGGGCATGGGGTGCGAGGCCGAGGTTGGGGGGGAGGCAGGGAGAAAGTGCTTGGAATATAAAAAAGGAAAATTATTGAAAAAATTAAGTACACACTCAGGAGGATTCAATCCTGAGGGCTTGCTGTCCTTTTGCACAGCCTTGACCACTGAGCCAAAGGCTCCAGCAATGTCATCGGCAAACAATGATATATAATTATATTTTATAAATTTTGATTTATTTATATGATATAATTTTTCGATGAAGGATATTCACCTGCACACGCTCAATTGGTCATAGCTCTGCCCATTTTACCAACTTGTACAACTTAAAATGTTTTACTTTTACGTTAGTTCTGATATTGGAATTGTCAATTTTCCGATGCATTTCTTGACGTTGGACTAAATACGAAGGAACAATCCTAACAAGTCAATTTATAGCACTTGTGAGTTTTGAGTTCTTCCGTTCCAAAATTTGTGGATTGGACTCACATCTCTTCTTTTGCTTTTAAGGAAAATTCCAACAGTTGATGTTTAGTTTTAAATGATTTTGAGAGTTTTGCAACACATTTCTTAAAATACATATACCATCTTGAGTTAAATTATCAGGATAAGAAAATGTTTATTATTTCAATTAATTCAAATTCATATTGTAAAAAGCCTATTATGAGACATTTTAATGCTTCCTATTAGAAGTTACAAGAAATTTAATTTCTAAAACAAAACATGAAACCTTATTTAAAAGTGAAGTAAATTTACCACTTCATTAAGATTTTGGGTATCTGATCTAAAATTAAGTACGTATTCAGAAAGAAGGGGAAAAAAAGCCAAAGGTAAAATCATTTTTAAAAAAAAAAATAAAAATTGAAAAGAATATGTAGCCGTTGTGGAGAGGAAGAGAGAAGGAATGTTAGAGACTGGGCTGGCTAGCTCTTTTACACTGAAGACAATAATGGCCACAAAACTAACTTAGTAGAGACCAACAGATGATTAGCCTCACATGGCCTCGCTGTCTCTCTTTGTCCCACCTATCCCCATCCCCATCCCCATCCCTCCAAAACCCACACTACCCCTCCACCTCCCCTACCCAACTTAATTGGTGCAGACGTACTTTTGAGAATACTTATGACAAAGTTAAAGTACTTAAAACTTTATATCTATATAAAGATAAAAGAAGTACAGAATACTCGACAATAATGGGAAACCATTAGCCACAACATAAGAGTGTTGATTCAGCGATCAATGAAATAGGTAAGATGTCAAGTAGATAAATTGGATTGAAATTAAGTACATAAAATAAGATGAATTAATAAATTAAATGATAGAATTATTAAGCTATTGAATGAATTTGATCGCAAACAATTGACTAAGTTAGTAAATGAGCAATTCAACAATCTCGCCATTTATACTTAATTAGGTCAAATGAGCTAATTAAACAAAAGATTGTATTTTTAGAAAAGTCAAAGAGTCAACAGTCAAGTTTTAATGTAATTGTGTACTTGAATGCATCGACTGAGAATTAGAACGCAGAGAAGGTAGGATGGACAGTTGATCAAATCTAACATAGATCGTATATGAATAATGATTGAAATTGACGAATCTTTCAAGATCTTCTAATTTAAAATCTCTGGAAAAGAAGATCAAGCTAGTTTTTACGAATAATTTATTGCACTATCTTTCAATTGAAGTACTGAGCTCACCTTGTTCAATTCTTACCAAATTTTATTTTTTTCCTTTATGTTTTTAAATTTTGACTTTATATAACATATCATACACATTAAAAATATTTGACAAGATTATTCATAAATATGTTCGAGCTACATACTGGTCATAATTTTTGATAGATTATAGAGTGGATGAATCAAAATGAATTAAGTTAATAAATTATTTGGTCAACAACCCTTAATATTTTTTCCATGGATTAATATTGTCATCACTAATTAAAATATGGGAGACTAGAATTTAAATCACAACATACACATGTAAAATATACAAAGTGATCGCATTCCATTAGTCTAAATTCCCAGCCTCATATTTGTATTGGTAGAAAATATTAGAGTATATATATATATCCAATAAAAGAGTCCATGTATACATAAGTAGCTCCCTACAGCTCAAAAATGTAATACCACTAGATTACAATGAATTTACATACTACTGTAATTAAATTGAACTAATTTGTTAATTAACATTTGATTAATGAAAAAATCTCAGTTATAGAAAACTCGAGCGAACGAAAATTTAGAAACCACTAGAATTGAACTAACAATAATTAACCATCACTACTATGATTTGCATAATGACGATATCTTCTTGACAGGAATATTTCGTTGTTCATTTGAAATTCCGTGAATACCCTTGCCCTTATCCCTTGAAAACCATGACAAATTCGTTCGTCTCTACCCACACAAACAAAAAAGCAAACAGCAAAACCAACGAAATAAAAAACAACTCCCTTTCTTTCGGTTGTTTAAACATGTCAAAGGACGTTATTGAAGAAGGACAAGCTCATCACCATGGAAAAGACTATGTTGATCCTCCTCCAGCTCTCTTTTTTGGCATGGATGATCTTACCAAATGGTCTTTTTACAGAGCCCTTATAGCTGAGTTCATTGCTACTCTCCTCTTCCTCTACGTGACCGTTGCCACTGTCATCGGACACAAGAAGCTCAACAGTGCTAACCAATGTGATGGTGTTGGCATTCTTGGCATTGCTTGGGCTTTTGGTGGCATGATCTTTGTCCTCGTCTATTGCACTGCCGGCATTTCTGGTAAATCCCAATCTTTTAATTTTTCTTTCACATATGGAATTCAGAGTTACTCATATTTAGTTGGAGAAGTTTATTAATATTAATATATGCATGCTTTGAGTTAACTTTTAATAAGAGGCTGCTTAGAATTTTGAGTTATGAGTATGGAATTAATAACCCAAATATAGGGGTTGAATTTTAAAAAAATTGCTAAAATTTTGACAAATACTTAAGTTTGAACCCATAACTTCAAAAGGGGTAAAGGGTTTTAGATCTCCGTTTCTTCAGTCCTCCGGTGTTGAGCCTATCTGTTTAAAGTAAAAGAGAGAAAGTTTAAGAACTAAGAGATGTTTCTTTTTGGTTTGTTCTTGAAGGTGGTCACATTAATCCAGCAGTGACTTTTGGATTGTTCTTGGCAAGGAAAGTGTCATTGATAAGAGCAGTTGCATACATAATTGCACAATCACTTGGAGCTATATGTGGTGTTGGTTTTGTGAAGGCGTTCATGAAGCATTACTACAACACAGAAGGTGGAGGTGCTAACTCTGTGGCACCTGGTTACAATAAGGGTACTGCTTTGGGTGCTGAGATTATTGGAACTTTTGTGCTTGTTTACACTGTCTTCTCTGCTACCGACCCCAAGAGGAGCGCTCGTGATTCCCACGTCCCTGTAAGTACTAAGTACCCTCTCACAACTATTAGATTTGGACAAATCTTGCATTTTATAGTTAGAGATTCACATGTAGACAACAAATACACCAAAAAAGGTTTAAAAATTTGAAAAACTTAAAATCTTTTTTGTGTGTGTGTCTGAATCTGTTGTCAGAAAAGAACAGTGGTAAAGCCCTCTGTTTACTCTGTTTTTGGTTTTAGCGGATTGGAAACACAGTTGTGGTTTTGGGTTTTCAGTATAACAGAGTTGTGTGACTTGGATTTTTTAAATAACAGATTCAACATGTGGACAAATAAATACTGAAAAAACCATTCTTCACTATAGTATAAAATCTTGAAAAGCATGTACTATGTGTGTGTGCGTGTTGAGTCTGTATTGTCATTGTGAACAGTGATGGTTCCAAGATTTTTCACAAAGAGGTTTGAAAAATAATAATAAGGCTTGAAATTTGAACTTGAACCTCTAGGTGAATTTTGAACCACTGAGCCGCAAAATCTCTCTTAAAAAAGAATACCATATATGTAGTGTAATTTTCACTGAGGGGATTTGAGTGAACCTCCCTAAATCCGCCCCTAATTGTGAATCATGATGCAGTGGTTTTGAGTTTTCAATACTAACATGGAGTATTTAATTTGGACATGAAGGTTTTGGCTCCTCTTCCAATTGGATTTGCTGTTTTCATGGTTCATTTGGCCACCATCCCAATTACTGGAACTGGTATCAACCCTGCTAGGAGCTTTGGAGCTGCTGTCATTTACAACCAGGACAAAATTTGGGACGACCAAGTAAGTTCTTACTACGTACTAGAAGAATTTAAGTTATATACACGGGGCACCACCATAACATTATTAATCGTACAATCATGTTGCAGTGGATATTCTGGGTTGGACCAATGGTGGGAGCGATGGCAGCGGCGGTATACCATCAGTTTGTATTGAGAGCAGGAGCAGTAAAAGCTTTGGGATCATTCCGCAGCAACCCGACCAACTAAGCAAGTTACCCACCACCCTCATAACCACGAGAAGAGAAGAAGAGAATTGCATTCACAAATTCAAAATTTTCTTGTTTAATTGTTTCATTTTGTGTATTAGGACTATTAATGTATGAACCTTTTTACTTGTTTGTTATGTTAAGTCTCGGATTTGTATTTATTTGGAATGAGTAGTGTTGGTGGTCTTTTCTCTTTCAAATTCCTCTCTTGTGAAACTGGAACCCCACTCCCTACTCTCATAAATTGTGTTAGGTTGGTTTGGTAGAGTGTATAAAAATAATATAAAATATGGTGTATTAGTAATGTTTGTGTTATAGTTATATTTGTATTAGTTATACTTGTATTTTTCTTATACAGTGTTTGGTTCGATGTATCAAAAAAAAAATATGAATTACATAATTTTTTTAATTTTTTTTTTTTTTTTTACATAATACCCTTGATATTTATGTTTAAAAGGATGTGGAAATTCTTTTAGGTGTAATAGAGTTTTTAAGCATGTTAATAGATGCATTAGATTCATTGCATTATTAATGTCATGTATTTTAAGGTATTAGTAATATACATTTTAATATATAATAGAGTGTATAATCATTAGTTATACATAGGATAAAAAGATATACCAAATAAGATATTATTAATACATATTAAATTAATACATGCAATATAAAGATATCACGTTTTTCACCACTCAAATCACAGTACAAGCCATTTATTATTTTCCACTAGTGTGTATTGGAATATACTTCTTTCGTTTCAAATTACTTAATTTGATCTTTTATTTTATTTATTTTTTTCATTAATTAAGAAATTTTTTTTCATGTTTTACCTTTTGCATTAGTTATCTTTTCTTCAGATTAATATGTAAATATCATTTAAAGGAGTATTATAGTAAACTAGCTATGTTATTAATTATTTTTCTTAATCAATGTGTCATCTCAATTTGAGATGAGTAAATTGGTACAAAGGGGAGTACCTACTCCCTCCGTTCCATTTTATCCGTCCCAAATTTCCTAATCTGATGTCCTATTTTACTTGTCGTTTTTTACTTATCAAGACAAGACAATTTTTTTTTTTATATTTTAGCCTTTGCATTAATTATTTTTTCTTTAAATTAAAATATAAGCATCATTTAATAGGAGTATTATGATAAATTAGTCATATTATTTATTATTTTTCTTAATAGCTATATCATTTCAATTTGGGATATGTAAAATGAGTGGGAAATATTATTAATTTTCACTGTGGATTCTTTTGTCCACTACAAATTTGGATACATATAAATAAGAATCATTTAACTGTATTAATTCGCGCAACAACTGTTTCTAAAAATAATCTCTACAAAATTACTCAATTCATGACAAGTGCTAGATACATTTCTATTCTTTAATTATGATCTATTAATTTATATTTTTTACTATTATGGTATTCACTTTCGAGTATTAGCAAAGTTAATACATAGTGGAGATCATAATCATTCTGATACCGTAAAAATGTTTGTTATTAAGTCTTTTCTTCGACCAAAGACGATCTTCATTTAGATGAAACCAAAAGGAATTTGATAAATAGAATGAAGCCTTGTATCAAAGCGTGATTCTTACTTCATCCAAATTTATTGTGTTGACAGATAAATCAGAACTAATTTTTAATACTAAAAAATATATTTGCTTTAAGTTAAATAACTGTTAATGAAGGCCAAAAGCTTGTGCACTACTGCATTAGTTAAACGATTAAAGGGTGAAGAGGCTTAATCATAGAGCAAATACCATAAGAACATACTATATATTTTTACAAAAGCATTAATTTGTTAACTTTCTCTTCATGTCTCTTCTAGTGTTAAAATGAAGAATCTTTCCACCAAATTGTATTTAAGCTAAACTTTTTGTGGGAATTCTATAGTGGGCATCTATCTGCCACTAGATGGAATCACATTTAAAGAGGTTCTTCTCTTTCTACCCCTCAAACTACCTTTTTTGATCTTTGTGTCCATTTTCCACGTCGATGGAGCCACATGTCTCTTCAACGAAAGGAAGATGCTCTCTTCTATGTTGTGGGTGGTCACTTCCTTTACTGAGTCTGGAAAGATCTGAAAAATTATTGCAGGGTTGGCATGACAAGTGCCTGCACTCTTTGACTTGAAGACAAACAATACGACGTAGTGATGCAAAAGCAACCAACGGTACCAAAAGGTTAAAAATTACCTCCTCCGTCCCAAAATAAACCGCTTCAACAAAAGCAACCAACGGTACCAAAAGGTTAAAAATTACCTCCTCCGTCCCAAAATAAACCGCTTCAACAAAAAAAGTAATCTCAAAATGAACCACCTTAAAAATTTATACTTCCATCATTTTAATTTATTTAATTAATTTTTTTAATTTATTTAAAAATAAATAATTATTTTTCTTTTTAATAATTTTTTAATTTCAACTTTTCACATGATATATTTTAATTATAAAATTAAAAAATATTTTAATTTTAAAATCACAAGATGCAACAAAAAAAAAAAATTATCTTCTTAAATTTAATATCAAGTCAAAACAAATACAACCAATTTGAAACGATTAAGTATATTCTTCTGACTATACTCCTATTCTCTATTTTCTTGATAATGTTCAATCATCAAGAAACATTATGTAGTTTAGTAAATCATCAAGAAACTTGATATTCCATTTTCTAACAAACTTGGTACTCCATTTTCTAACAATGGAGTAAATTAGAGTAAATTTCATCCATGGTTACTTAATTTTGTGTCTATTACGCAAAAGTTTTTTTTTTTAATTCGTTATACAAAAGTCATTTTACTTTACTCTGACTATCACAAAAGTTACTATGACCGAAACTTACAATAATTTCACCAAAAAATGATGTGGCAACCTTAATTAGTTCTTAATTTTAATTTAACATAATATGATATATTACCCATATTTTAACCCTTTTTATATGTGTCTAACTCAATTTTCCTTATGAATTATATAATGAAAGAATATCAATTTCTTAATAGATAAGGCTATCTAGTGAAGACTATTTTAATAAAAAAAATTGACTGATATTTTTATGAAACATTTCATAATATTGCATCCATCTGCCAAAAAGTGCATCGAAAAATAGTAATAAACAAGATGGATTCTTCGAAACACATAAAATAGAAATACGTATATAATATTATTTTTTAAAAGATTATTTTAATTCTTTGAAGATAAATCAACATACTAAAGATAATTTTAAAATAAAATATTTTTAATTTTGTCATCGAATAAGTAGTGTCAAAATTTGTACAGATAAAGTTGACAATTGTGTTAATAAAAGTATTAAAATATAAGATAAATTATTGAATATTTAATTTTTATATTTATCAATTAAATTAGTTAAATAATATGTAATTTATCAGAAACTGAATATTATAATGAAAACTTTTAAGAGAATTAATCGATTAGTCAAACAATTAAATCACAAAGACAAACTCAAAAAATAGAGTAATATATTACTACCTCCATTTAAAAAATAATGACCTACTTTTCTTTTTAGTTCGTTTAAAAAAGAATGACCTCTTTCCATTTTTGGCAATACTTTAATTTTAACTTTCCGCATAGCATATTTAGGACAACAAGATTAAAGGGCATTTTGGTACATTTGACGCAACTTTAATTTAAGGTCACAAGATTAAAAAATCTTCTCTATTTTCTTAAACTTTGTGCAAAGTCAAAGTAGGTCGTTCTTTTTGAAACGGAGGGAGTATATTATTATGATATACTGAATGCAAAGTTCAAGTGGCAAGAAAAGAAATGTATGAAAAAAATAATTTTATGAACTACATGTCATAATTTTAGATTAAAAAAGTAATTTACCAACCACATGTCACAATTTTAGAATATTCTTAAAAAATTAAAATTATCATAATCTTATCAATTAATGTCATAATTTTAGAGGAGAAAAATAATTTATCAACGCATGCCTCAATTTTAGAGGATTTTAAGAAAATTAAGACTACCATAGTGTCATTGTGAGGACTACTGGTATCCTCTCTTATATATAAGTATAATTTTAGTTTCATAAAAATATCAATCATTTTTTTATGAAAATAATCTTCCTAGGCAGCCTAATCCATTAAGAAATTGGTGTTCTTTCGTTGTATAATCCATAAGAAAAATTAGGTTAGACACATATAAAAAGGATTAAGATATGAGTACTATATTCTATTCCCTTAAACTAAATTAAGAACTAATTAAGATTGTCATATTATTTTTTCGGTGGAATTATTGTAAAATCCGACTATAGTGAATCCGACTATAGTGATTTTTGTGATGGCCGGATCCAAAGCTATCAAATACGGGTTGTCCTAGCTCATTCGGGCTAGTCCACGCGGGCTTTGGAGTTTGACGGGTCAGGTTGGGCTGACCCATTAATATGACGGGTCAGAAAATAGCAAGCCCAACCCGTCACACTGTGGGTTGCGGGCCTCCACGGGTCAACCCACTTTTTAAAATATATTATTTTTATAATCTTAATTTAAATTTTAAATTGTTAATTACATAAATATTTACAACATAATATTACATGAAATTACTACTTGTTAATCAAGTCTCAAATTTATAATTTTTTTTTTTAATAATTTGTGAAACTAAATAACTTTTGATATCAAATTCAAACCAAATAGAGATGTTGAAAAGCAAACGAAATTGTTAATGAGTAATAATATAACTAGCTAAATAGCAATATTAACCTGGTTTTATTTTAATTGATCACAATAAAACACATAAATATATTTAGTCCATTAAAAATGAAAATGAACTCCTCAAAAGAAACTCACAGAACGCTTACGACGTGTTCAACATCGCCACATCATCTTCATCAAACATATTTAATTCCTTAAAAAATTTAGTACTTATATTTTAATTATTTATATATTTTATAAACATATTTAATATTTAAATATCTATGATGGTTTAAATAGATTTTGAGTTTGAACTTTTTTTTATTCTTAGTACTCTGTTCTATTTTTTAATTTTTGTTTGACCCACGAGCCAACCCAACCCATACTGGTCATGCCTTACAAGCCAACGGGCTTATACGAGCGGGGCTAAAAAGACCTATTCTTAAACAGGCTGCAAAAATCGTAGCTCAATTCTAACAATTTACGAGTTGGGCTGGGCCGATCTAACGGGCCTGACCCATATTGATGGCTCTAGTTGGAGCAAAGTAAAATAAATTTTGTGTAATAAGTAAAAGAAAAACAATTTTTGTGTAATAGACATAAAGTTAGGTGAAAATTATCTCAAATATACTTTTTATATTATCCATTACAAGTTACAGCATAACTTTTCATTAATTACTAGATTTAAGAAATAATTACAAACTATAGCAACTTTTGAGAAAAATATATTTTAATTAAATTTTTGAAAATTATTTTTTTAATATTTATTATTTGTATTATTTCCTTAAATGTAGCATTTAAAATTTATCACTCTTAATTAAAGATCTTGGATAATTATGACAAGTTAAAGTATCAATATTTTTTTAATAATTAAATATTAAAGTTTGTTCACAATTTAAGGAGTTATAGATGGTAAATATATTTTTTAAAGTTAAGAACTTATTTTATACTTTTTATTAACTTGAATAATTAACTTGATTATACAATTTTTCATATTTTACTGTCTTTAATTACTAATAGAAGTCTTATCTCTTTACCTTTTTAACTTCTTTTTTCCTTCTTTTAACTTTATTCTACAGAGCATCACGTTTTACGATATCTGTTCGGTGAATTCACACACAAGATCTTTTAATTTTTTACCAACTATAAATAAAAGTCTTCAAGTCATTATTATTTACTCTTTTCAACTTATTTTTCCTTCTTTTTAGTATGATTATCGGTTTCCCAACATTCATTCACTTTTGAGGTTGGTTTAATATCTTACACTTTTTTTTTTGGTTATTTCAATGTTCATTCAACAACGTTCGGATATTGACTGGCATCAAAAAGCTGCACAGTATTTTTAATTGGGAAAGTTCTTGTGCTTGTATTAGTTCTTGTAGATTACATCATTTTCAACCTGATTTGATACCGACATTTGTTGCATTCAGCTGTTATACATGATGTTTGTTGGTTGAACAAACAAATAACAAATGCCCGATTTGATATTGACCTTTGTTTGAATGTTATACATGATATTTTAAATGCCGATTTGATACTGGCATTTGTTTCAAATAACACCTTTGTTTGTACTCATTTGTTTATTGATTGAAAATACCATGTATTACATTCATTTTCTTTATTCATTGAACATTGTTTGTTATTGATATTACATTTACTACTGATTCTACATATGAGCTATAACATTTTCGATTCCTGCATACCAAGTTGCAACTACTGCACATTACTGTGCATTTTTGGAGTAGGTTGTTATTTTTTGCTTTGCTACATTGTATGCGTGTTCAGCTGTTAACTAATTGACTTTAGTAATTATTTCCAAAATAATGACGTAATACATTATAAAGATAATACACCATTATAGGCAAACATAATACATGATAAAGATATCTAACACCATTGTAATCCAACATAATACATTATAAAGATAATACACTATTATAGGCAAACATAATAAAGATATTTTATTAAATATTTTCAGTCATAATCAGTGAAAAAATTCACTAACTCTCAAAAATTTGATTATTTAAAATCAATAAAAATAAATATCCACAAACACAAATTACTTAAAACAACACAAATCTTAACACTAGAATATATTGATCATAAACATTTTTCAAAAAAAAAAATATTAACATCAAAATAAAGTAAGAAACACAAATTCCCTCTTAAGCACGTGGTGAATGTCTGTGGCAAGTCTTTTTATTGTGCCCCTCACGATGACAGCTACTACATGTAACCTTTGAACGTTTATACTTGTCTTCATTTGGTGTTTTTTATATTTCATAACATGATCTTTCGGGAGCTTGTTTTGAATTAGGTGGCAATACAACTTCATCCAACACTTCACGTGATATTTTTTATGTATTTTCACAAGGAAAAGGTTCAACTGGTATGACATAAGTATCTCTGAATCAACCACAACATAAGCAAGGGGTAGTATATAACCTACATTCATAACATACTTCATATAATATACTGGTTGATTACTTTTTAACAAAACAAACAAAATACATACATATAACATACCAATATTATATAACACCTGATAATTCTAATATGATTTTCATTTCAATTTTTTTTTTAAATAAGCATTACCTTCTGGATCCAACATGCTTGCAGTGAGAGTTTAACAAACCTGACGAATTTAACAAAGAATCTTTAAATTCATTTTGAATGGAAAATATTCATTTTCATAAAAAAAAGTCAGATTTTAAAAAAATTCTTTGAATTCGTTTTGAATGAAAAATATCTATTTTCATAAATTTTTTTAACAAACCTGATGAATCTCATCTCCCTCCATAACATATCATGATTGAATGCAAATTAACAGAATTCATATTTGTTATAAAAAAAAAATACTTGTTTTTGCTTTTCTTTCAAATAATAATCATCAACAATTTGTTAGAAGACGTCGAAATTTTAATTTTCTTGTTTACTGCAAGAAATTAATCATGTACAGAGAGGAAGCTAGTATATGAAGATGGAAACTTTTAATGTAAGTATTAAAATAGGAGGAAAAAACGGTTAGAGGGATTTAAGGATGGATAAATATTAGTAATTAAAGTTAACTATATTTAAGGAAGAAAAATTGTATATTAAATGTATTAAATCTTAATTTTTCTTTTTCAGTAATTAATTTTTTGTATTTTTAACAAAACAAAAAAAAACTTTTTAAACTATTTTTTAAAAATAAAAATTGTTATAACTTGAAAACTTAAAAGTTTTACTATAACTTGTAATAACTAATCTAATAATTTTATATAGTTAATTTCCCCGTAAGTTAAATGATTATGATTTGTGGATTGAAATTTACTCGAGTAAACTATTACATTTCTGAAAGATTATATACATTCGTCTAACTGTACTGTTATACTCATGTTTTTATTTCATTTTTTAATAAACGTAATATTTGCTAAAATCGCACCTATTTTGAAACTACGAAAAAAGATTAAGGACTTGTTTGATGGAGTGTATAAGATAATACTGAATATGTTATATTAGTAATACTGAGATTAGTTATGCAGGGATTAGTAATACTGGGATTAGTAATACTGAGATTATTTTTTATGCATTGTTTGGTTTGATGCATTGAAAGTAATATGTATTGTTATATTTTAAAAAAAATATTGTTTGTTTACAAAAATACCCTCGACATATTATAACTTTGTGTATTTTTTTTACAAAAATTTATTATTCTTTTTTCAGAATAAAAAAAATTAACAATATAACTAATTATTTACTTTAGAATTTTAAGATTTAATCATTCAATTACAAAAATTATTTTTTTTATTATCTTTTCTTTGTTTGTTCATTCTTTGCTTGTTGTTTCCACTTTGTGTTATTTTTAAGTTGGGGGAGATACGTATAACTTTTGGATGAGGCAATAAAATCATTATTAAAATAAAATTGTATTCTATAGTGTGTTAAAACTAAGTAGAAAAATTATTTTAATTTATGAATATTCTATTTACAAAATTAAAGTTTGTATGCAATTTATTTTCGGATTTTGACCAATAAATATTTTTTTGAGTTAATGGAGTAGTTTTTATAACTAAAATTATTTGGAGGGATATTATTATTTTGATAAATTGAAAAGAAGTAACTCATATTGAATAAATTGAAAATGAATTTAGAAAAAAATTTAAAAATTTTGAAGACATTTTTGTAAATAATAATAAAATTTGTAAACTAATTTATTTGAATAAATTTATTAGTAAAAATATAAAAAATAAAATTAAAAAAATAAAAAAAATGTTTAAAAGAATTTGAGGGATATTCTTGTCTTTACACATGCTAATCCCATGGTATTAAAATCTATGTATTACTAATACCATAATATGTGATGTATTAGTAATACACCATATAATATCATGTAGGTGTATAACTAATACATGATATTAGTAATATATTGATTCAAAATTTTATCAAACATAATATTAATTAATACCATACTTAATACATGAATTATTTCTCTTAATACGGTCTACCAAATGAGCCCTATCAGATTGACAGTCAAAAAAAAAAAAAAAGGCACACTGGGATACACTTGTCATAGGAGGTGGGAAGGGTGCTAGGATCGAGAAGTGCCTTTACTGTGGATTCACACACGCAAGGAGCAAAAACCAAAAGAATTGTAGGTCCCCCTTAATCTTTTCTAAGCCCTCCCCTAAGGCAATTTGCTTTATTTTGTATACTCAAAACAGATTTAGCAGAATACAGTAGTAGTTTGATAGATTTTTATTTTATTTATGGTATATCTGAATTTTGAATCGTCTAATAAAATATCTTTTAAATTTATTATTTTAATACGTCATGTGATTATTTTTGGCCTACAAACCACGTGTAAAACATGCATGCATATGTGGAAAAAACTGCTTATGTATTCGTCCACCCAAATAAATACCATTCACTTTTCTCATATTTATTCTATATAAAAAAATAATTTACTTTTATCCTTAATTATTCAATTTTTCTTTAAAAAATATTATATTTTTGTGTTTTTCTCTGCTCTGAAATAGTGAAAGGCTGAATTTTGGTCGATCAAGTAAGTTATTATAAAAAAAATATTATGTTTTTTTTTTTGTGTTAAAAATATGAGATTGTTTTTTCCGATTAGTGTTTCATAGTAGTTTTCGATTACTGTTTCGATTAGGATTTGAGGAGACTCACATACACAAATACGTTTTCTATTATAATTAATGGACTAAGAAATCACAATTTAAGTTAGGGGTGTACAAAAATAGAACCGATAAAAATGTTATTGATTTATAGTTATTGGGTTAATAATTTTATAAAAAAAAACTATCGAGTTATTGGTTCGATTTAATTTTTTTTATTGGGTTATTGGATAAACTGATAACCCAATTAGATTATACTAAATTATTATTTTACACTGCAATTAAGATCCAGTTTATTTTCATGTTAGTTACTACTCTTTCTATTTTATGAGTATTTTCTTATCGGTTGAATCGAAGATCGAATCGTTAAGGATTAAAAATCGATAAATCGAAAATCGATAAGAAAATATCTTATTGGTTTGGTTATTGATTTAGCGCATTTAAAAATTGAAAATCGATAAATTGAACCGATAATATAAAAATCAAACCAAACCGATCCATGCACACCCCTAATTTAAGTAGGTAAAATAGAAGTAGTTGAACAATTTTTTTTTTATATATTTTAAAAGTGATGGAGGAAGAGGGATAATAAATAGGAAGAGGAGAAGAGAGAGGAGGCTTTGAAGTTTTTGAAAAATTAAAAAGAAAAAGGTGGGGGGGGGGGGGGTTCTTTTTTTTTCGTTGAAAGGTGTTGATTTGGCAAAAAATTAACTCCATCACGTGCGTGATGGAGTTTGAAATCACTCATTTTGCCATGTAGGTTAAAAGGGCCACCCGATGTACTAAAACAACAAGTTCGGGGGTACTTAAGACGATTCAAAGTTCAGGTGTATTATGAATAAAACGTAACAACTTCAAGGAGTAATTGATACTTCTCTCTTAAAAAAATTAATGCTTGTATTAGCTTTGTATATTACTACTATCCTGTTTGGTGTACTTTTTTATCCTGTGTATTACTAATATTTGTATTAGTTATACACTCTATTTGATATTATGAAATATATTACTAATGCATAGATATTTATGGTATTAATAATTCAATGAATTCTAATGCATGCATTAGTATGATTCAATCACAATTATCCCTCAAAATATTTTCCACCATACTTATGAAAGATATTTTTTTCCAGAAATTATGCGATTTACGTTATTTTTAGTATACCAAACTAAACACTGCATAAAATAAAAACATAACTTATGCAAGCGTAACTAACACAATTACTACTTCAAATATTATTAATACACAATATTTCACACTAATCCTATACACCCTACCAAACAACCCTAAGTTGGTTTAGTGGGAAGTTTTCTCCTTTTCCTCTCTCTTTTTGGGCCAACAGATTCAATTACAATAATTTAAGACGAGAGCCGAACTGAGAATTAAGGAAAACAACCGCTCATTCGAATTTGGATATAGGAAAAAAAATGGTACCGTGTGTCATTCATGATTCTCTAGTTATTTTCATATTCAACCAACACAACGTTATGCAAGAAAGTGGAAATAAGAACTGTTTTATGCCAATGGTGTGGTACAATGACCAAGTGCTCATGGTTCACTCAATTGGAAGCCGTCGAAAGTAATGCTTTGTGGATGATTAAAAAATCATTAGTCTAAAACTGCCCATTACTCCCGTCTCTGCCTACAAGTAGAGACATCTTAGCTATGGATGAACCTTACTAGTATCAAGAAAGGTTTTTGCAAAATGCCTTTGAAAATCGGGTAACACCAGCACCCTACAAGGCAATAGCTTCAGTAAGAGCAAAACCCAAAATTGCATAACTAAAACCCACAAATGATTTATATCAACATAAATGAGGTACCCTCGGGTATTCCTTTCTACTAAATGACTCAGCCATTTACGAGCGAACTTTGTGCAGATCCGGCCAAACCATTGAAAAAATCGTTCGGTTGCTCAACCCTCCGCAAGAAATTTAAGCACCTGATGCTGCAACATAGTCGACATGACCAGTGCAACGCATAAACAAGAATAAGTACCTCTACCTTCTGAATTGGATGCATAAATTGCTAAGAAATAGAAATTCTTCATTGCCAGTATCTGTCTACACAAAGATAGAATACTTCCTATAGAATACTTCCAGCTTATTTTTCAAACAATCAGTAATAATCCTATGTCACTAAGAAAGCTCATACCTTTAATAGATCATTTCTCTATTCAGAAAGAAAGCTCATACATTTAATAGATCATTTCCCTATTCAAAACTTTTCATTTAGGAAGGGAAAAAAGACATTTTTCTGGTCTATATTAAAAAGTTTCTTGCAAATAATGGGATTTACAATATGAACCATTATCAACAACCATCAAGGATTTGCATCAGGTTGAGAGATAGTAATTGACGCTAGCTGAAATCATGATACAGGAAAGCAACAGCATCAAGGAACATCCCCATCACAAGACTGCTCTAAGATACAGAAAAGTACACATCGACATCATATGCTAATACCTTAATCAGGCAAAGCAGTTCCTCTCTCAAGGTTATTCTTGATCTCCAAGGTGTATTTTCCAAAGGCACGCTCAATCTTTTTATTGAAGTGCTCGTTACGATCATTGATAGAGTCAATGTCTTTCTCTTCATGGAATTTTCTCCTCCGACTAAATGATTGGCGCTTCTCATCCCTGTCCTTGAGCTCCTTCACCATCCTCTCTATCTTGTCGTCTGACAATTTTGGTGCCTGTACAATTGAAAGATGTTAGTGTAGCTAACCCATTCTCTGAAGTCTGAAATAGATAAAAACAAACAAAGCTAGGGATCATGGCTGAAGCTACCTTCCCATACTGGAGACTGGAAGCTTCTCGATAAAATTCTGGATCAGCTTCCTTCATTTTATTGTACTCATCTACATCAATAGCAACATTCTTGGTCCGCTTCTTGTAAGCATTGTATAGTGTTTTCTGATTAAAAACTGAAAAAATAACATACAACAGAGAGAGCAAAGGAGATTAGATTAGCTTCACCATATATAACTGCATCACAATCTAAAATTTTCCAAATGCCAGAAAATAAAACAAAGTTACAATGAGGTCAATGACATTTCCAATACAAGGAATTGAACTTCAAGAAAATGGAACATTTTTGCCATGTCTCACTGCAAGCTCGAAGATATATCACTATTTACTACTACTCAAGCTATGTAGCTCTACCGCAGAACAAGGCAGAAAATTAAAGAGAATTCTAGCATTCCATTCTAAGCTAGAAGTTTGAGATAATCTTACGTGACAATGCCAATTGTACAATCAAAACCCAGAAGACAGTCCATCTTCTACCTTAAATTCAAGCTAGATAATTCAAGACTGGCAAATACAAGAGAAATTTTGCCAGAACAGACAGCCATATTCCCCAAATAGCTCTATAAAGATCTCCACAAGGAAAAATTGAAAATGATAGAATATTGAATTTAATTCAATTGAAGGAATCCAACCAATTCCCAGTTCTTTCCCAGCTGCAAGTCTGCAACACCACATCCACAACCGTAAAAATGTAAACCTTTTCTAATTAGATGTAAATTTTAGATGAAATTGAGGTGCCTAGACCTTCAAGACACCTAGGGTCAATATACTAATAGAATGGAATAATAGATGAAGATGCTATGCATATGATATATAAATGGAGGTGTGTCACAGGAGTGTAATGTGATGGGAAGATATCTACCAAAGTGAAAGGCTTCTATATCATAAGACCGACAATGATACATGAGGGTGAACGTTGTGCTTCTATCTAAGTTGTATGGACTCGGGTGAGGGTATCCGAGAAGGGTGCAGATCTCAGAGTCGGATTTGTCAAAATTTAAATTTTAAGATTCAGGGACAGGGGTGTTCATGGGTTTGAACCAATTAAAAAAACCGACATTTGGTTTGGTTTAGTTAGGTTTGATTTTAAATTTTAAAAAACCGATGCTATTTGGTTTGGTTATTGTTTTACTTAAAAAAACCCATGAAAATAACCAAACCGAACCGATAATTTTTTATATATATATATATATTTATATATATTATAATTATTTATATATAATTTATAAATAAAATATAGATATTTTATTAAATTTAATCTAAAACTAAATTTTAATCTATGTCTAGCCCAACCAATACTTTAACCCAATTGCCCAAAGCCCCAAACCCAAGCCCAACTCTACCCACTATTACTAATAAGTTAACCCTATGGTCCCCACCTCACTTTTTCTACTTCAGCTTTCACAATACGAGTTACCATGGTCTCTGTTTCAAATGGTAATTTTATGTCTCCTTGTTTATTTAATCTTTTCTCTATATGATTAGCTCACCTAGCTAGTCTATAAAGTAAACAAATAACTCAAATTTGCCTAACTCTTGTCTCTTCTTGCAGTACACTGCAACAGAATACAAAGCTCTGTTTTACAATGTACATGTATGTAGTTGTATGTTGTTGGATAATCTTAGTGCCTACAATACAAAACTGGTTCTTTTCATCTCAATGTTGATTTTGTTTAATAGTTTGTTTTGATTTTTAAGAGTTTATAGTGTCATTTGTCCATCACTCTACAAATATTTCATGAGAAATTGTTCAATGTGATACTCTTTTCTATGGGTTAAAAAAAAGAGTTTATTCTAGAGATGGTTGGAGTAGGCTAGTCAATAACCGAAAAAATCGAAAAACCAAACCAAACCAAACCGACAAGAACCAAACCAACGGTTATTTTCTTTTTGTGGTTTGGTTTGGTTTTAGAAATTCAAAAACCAACTAAATTGGTTTTGGTTATGGTTTTAACCACTAACCAATCCAAACCGACCCATGAACACCCTTATTCGGAGGGTGCGAATCCGAGTATGGATACGGGTGTGGGGATTCGGCTAAAAAAATTAAATACTCCCTCCGTCCCAAATTATGTGTCACCATTTGACCGGACTCGATATTTAAGAAATAAGTATTGACTTTGTTAAAATTACAAAATTATCCTTTTTAAAGAAAGGAGTAATAGTATTTAAAATCAAGTAGGACCACTTTTAATTAAAAAGACAAATAAAAAAGAAGTCAGAGTATTTAAAATCAAGTGGGACCACTAAGGGTAAAATTGTAATTGTGTCTTTAAAAACTTACCAAATAAGGAAAGGCAACATTCTTTTTGGGACGGACCAAAAAGGAAATGGCGACACATAATTTGGGATGGAGGGAGTATAATAAATGTAGAGTTATAAATATATTCTAAAAATTCACTTTTAACTTTTAAGATAACTTTTAGTTATTTTTTGAGATAATACATTAAAACCCCCCTAAACTTGTCTTCCTAACTTACTTTAGCACTCTAAGTTTACATGTAATTATTTATCCCCTTAATTTCATTTCAAGTGAATTTAATACCCCCTCAGAAATAAAAAACCACACAAATAGTAGGAAGTGCTCTACACGCACCTCGACGTGTCAATTTTTTTTAAAAAACATTTTTGAAAGTTTTTTTTTCCCTTTTTTACCCATCAACCTTCATCCTCAGAAGATCCATCCACATCGTCGTCCCTTTCTATGCTATCCATGGACACCGATACAGCTCATCCTTTCAAGTATCAACGCCGGCCAGTGAAGATTTCACAGAGCCCGCCAACTACTCCCCACCCTCTTCATTATCACTACTATCAACTCTCAAATTCAACACCACCGCTACGAATTTTATTGTACCCATTACCAAGAGCAATATAACCTCCATCTCTATCAATTTCAGAATTCTCACCACCGTTAATACCAACTCCAAAATAATTCACCATTGCTGTCAACTACACAACACTCAACAACGACAATGAGAAATTGGGCCACAAAATCGTACCAAAATAAATTATAATGAAATTAAAGAAACAGTGGCGGGAGATGAAATGGTGGCGTGTGAGAAGACGTTAATAGGGCAACCGCCGATTTCATAAAATCCGCAAAAAACAATTAAATTTCTCATGAATTGGATTTCAATTTTCTCATGAATTGAATTTCTATTTTCTCATGAAACATCCTCCTCGGAGTAATAGTCGTCATAAATATCTAACAAGCTTTTCTCCTATCACCTATGCCCAAAATATTGGATGGAATGGAAGATGCGGGAGTGGCGATGGAGGAAGGATGGAGCAATGATGTGGGTATTTGGTAGCTTTGAAGTCTGATGGAAGAAAAGGGTGGAGAGAGAGAAAATGTAAAATAAATTAATAAGTTGGGATTTTGTCAATTTTTTTACCTTTTTCTTTCTTTCACGCGTGCTTTGGAGAGTGTCTTCACTCTCCTTGTTAAAGGAGTTACTAAATTCACTTAAGAAGAAATTAGGGGGGTAAATAACTACACATAAAGTTAGAGTGCTAAAGTAAGTTATCTAGACAAGTTTAGGGGGGCTTTTATGTATTATCTCTTATTTTTTCAATTAAACTTACTCTATAGTACTGTATACTTGTATTTTTGGAAAACCAACAGACACATTTTTTTTTACTATATTAGTATAAATTTTTTTTTATGGAAACCAACAGGCACATATATTTTTTACTATATTAATATAAAATTCTTTTTATATTTAAAAAATATAATTATTAAAAACCAGTTGATCTGAAAAGTTATTCAAATTCCGACGACAATGATTACAGTCGCCGGATTTCGCCCTTTCGGCGATGACAACAGTCGCCGGTTTTCTCACTTCCGGCGATGATAACAATTACAGTCGCCGGTTTTCTCCCTTCCACGACGATAACCCTAAACCCATCGCCGATCTTTCTCCCTTCCGGCGACGACAACCAACTCTGTTCTTGAAGGTGGGTCAACGTCTCCGAATTCGTTTGACTGAATAGGAGATGCACCCTGCATCCGTTCCCGCACCAGCATCGCGTCGGAATGGGTTCAGCGGCGGAACCGACGAATCTGCGCAACATAGGCTTCTATAGCTCAACAAATGTACAAGATGAGTGTCACAGACATGGGAATGTTAAAATGAATGTGCAGTCTTACAAGATTAAATAAGATCAGAAATGATCACGTCCATCCATTAGAAGGCATAAATAGCAGAACACTTGACATGGGGTCGAAACGTGTTACGTAGGACTCCAAATACACCAGCTCTTAGATGAGACAAACTGATGATTAAAGGTGTTAAAAGAGGAAGTGGTATACCTAAAAGTTAAAACCACATGAAACGAAATTATCACAAAAGATCTAAAATATCAAAATGTTGAGAAATCTAGCAAAAGATATAAAGAAGTGGAAGTTGAAACTCCATATAGGTGATATCAACTAGAAGACTAGTGCTTATCAAAAGATCCTTGGTACTTTAGAGATATCACCACTATAATATATGTAAGAGAACCCCTAATGTTAGATAATGCTTAAGTACAAAGTATAGAAATAATAGGGACAAGGTATTGTGGTTGGGACTGAGGCATAGCTATTCTTGTTTTAAGATCTAAAAAGCGAGCTGGTTTATTGAAATTTTATAGATATAACATGCTGCTATTTTCGTCCTCCTCCTAAAGTAAAAAGTGTAAATTAGGACACATTCCCTCCAAAGATAATGGTGAAACATGAAAATTGAAAACGATGATTCCACCAAACTGTAGATGATTTGTCTATTCTAAAACACACTGCTCTTTCTGAATTCCACTCCAAGTCTAGAAGTCTCCAACAGGTCTCCATCCCTATAAAATCCATCATAGAGCTGAATAATACTTTTCTGTTACACAGTGAACACGTCAATTAGTTCTCTCATGTCAATATTTCCTTCTCTACATCATACTTTTAAGTCTAAACAAACTCTTAATTAGATGAAGCACACCAAAAGTCACAGGTATACAACTTAAATGAGCATGCTAAAATCCCTACATTTCTTTTTAAGAATTGATACGAATAAAACATGATGGTCAAGAATTTACTTCCTCCTCGACCATTTTAAGGGAAACAAGGAATTACACATAAATCTCACTGAGCAGCTAAGGCTAGATTATGGAATCCGTAATAGCTAGGAAGACAATGATACTTTTGGCGAAACAAAGTGAGCTTATCTCAGGAACACATTTTATGCTCCATATCTTTGAACATGTACAGTTTTCTATTTCTTGCAAGTATTATTTTAGTTTTTGGGGATTTGATTGTGGGGGTGGTGGAGTCTGGAAATAGAACAGTGATGAAAAATTAGGCATACCATCCCAACCAGCTGGAGCAGGCTCCTTCTCCCACTTCTTATACTTTGCCTCTGCAGACTCTTGTGTATCTAGCATATATGCCTTGCTCATATCTAACCCATTAGCATCTAACAACTTTCCAATTTTCTTCTTCCTCTCCTCCATCCATTTTTGCTTGGATATTCCCCTAGACTCTGGAGGAGCTTCTGTTTTTTTCTTCTCTGCTACCATTGCAGTTTGGTTAGCTTTTCTTGCCTCATTCTGCATAAAATTCAACAAGCTAGGATATAAATAATTTGATCGAAGATACTATAAAGGACAAAAGACAAGAAAATGAATAGTAATTGAGAAGATGACAGAATAATGACATTGCTTTCAAAAGAAACAGAAATGAATCATATTCACAATTACCATTTTTAACCTCAATTCAAATAACTTTTTCTTCCTCCCAGTGAGATTTGAGGAGTCTATTTCCATATTATCCCCTCCCTCAGCTTGATCATCTGCATCAGTGTGCCCTTCGACGCCATCCCTTTCATCAGGTGCATCTTCACCCCCATCAGAACTCACAACCGAGTGGTGATGAACATCAATGGTATTAGCTTGCAATACACCTGATAGCACATTAAGTAGGTCAGGTAATGAAAGATACAACAAATTTGGTGTTCTACGGGGCAAACATTAGGCATTAGCTCTCCCTAGAAACAAAGCTGCTAGCAAAAAATGCTTGAGAAAAGACTTATGTGAGCTTTACCAATTAAACCTAATGTGCGAGCATCTCCAACAGTTCATGCTTACATACTTTATCTTTGGTTTAAGTATAGTATCTGCAGTTGAAATGAGCAAAAACTAACCAGTGCACATGGTTATTAAGAAAATAGAGGTGTAGCATAGTGGTAAAGACCTTTCACCTCCAACCATGAGATTGGGGCTCAAGCCACCTGGTATGGAAAAGCCACCGTTGGGCTCCTTGCTGATGGAAGAAAGGTTTTGGAGGATAAAGCTCTTTTATAGCTTTATAAAAACAAAAACTAAAAGCACTGATTGTGAACTACATCCTTGTCAATAACTTAATTCTCAAATAAAGCCAAGGAATCTTGACCAGATATAAGTGCAACCTAAAATGAAGCTTTGACTTAGTGTAGTATGTGTCTATTGCTGACATGAAAAAGTTCACTTCAGTATATATATATCCTCATTTCCCAATTCAATGGCGTTAACACGACAGAAATGATTACACTTTACAAGGTGCTCCTATGCAATATTCACATGTAATCACAACACTGTACTCTTCCCTGTCCCACGTACTATTGACAACATTGTTTACTTTTCCCCAGAAGTGTAAACATGTCATATGTCAGATTGGCAAATCTGTATCTCAGGCACTGCAAGCATGTAAAGCTTTTGCCTCCACACATCTCAAATTCATGTAGCTCCCAAGGCTTGAAAAACAGGATCCCAAGCTTCGTCTTTCCATCTAGGGTTAATTGTAGAACTCACATTTTCCTGCCCACATAGGAAGAGAATGGTCTGTAGGGAAACAGGAAAAATTGAAATTTTACATCCACGAAAGATAAGGGTAGCATAAGACTTTATTAGAAGAACATGCCTGGTTTTGAACACCAAATCATTTATTTTACATTAACTTAACTATAATCTTGATAATATGATAGTAATTACAATATTTGCACCACCTACTATTATAAACTAGGAGGATATATTGAAAATAGAATAGTTGAAAGGGTTGGCTCTACTGCCCTAGTATGAGTAGAAAAAGACAGGCCTGTCTAATAGGTCTGAGTAGTATAAGGAAAGTAGGGTAGAATACTCCGGCAAACCACCAATTACCTGTCTTACATCTCTGTTAGGCGGCAATGTATTCAAGTTTTCCGAAGGAGTTGGTTTTCATCTCTAATACATACCATACACCACATCTCCGGCATACTGATAATTGTACTATTGACATGACAGCCGTATTTCCCTGCTTCTTACTGACTTAAATACCAATTATCAACTCTTTTGACCTCTGTAATGCAGGTCGCAACAGAGCAATATATGTCTCTGAATCAGCTAACACCTTGCACTCTCACTTTCCCATCTTTTACTAGCAAAGATTGCTTGGTCACTCTCTCTCCGGTATAATACCTTCTTTGATTGCTCCTACTATGATTCCTTCATTGCTGTGACTTTCTGAAGATAAACTTAGACATCAAATCATTATACCACAGTTGTCTGAAAGGAAAAGCCTAGTAATGCCTAGGAGACCCTTTGTGTGAACCTAATCACTAAAAAAAAGAAAAACATGAACAAAGAATGGCAAGTGAAGCAACAACCATCAGTATCTTCAGTGAAGGGTCACTAAACTTGTGCAAGCAATAACAACTAAGCAACAAAACAAAGACATAAATTAAATCGTGGACAGCACTATCTAATTAATTTTCTTGTATTATAATTATTATGGTTGTTGTTATTATGTTTTTGGCTCTTTGGGTGAGTGCAAACAACCAGAGTTAAATGGTTTTAACTTTTTGACAGTTGAATTGTTAGCGCTTATATCCAAAAATGTCAAAGTACTCTAGGGTTGAAACTTAAAAATCAAGGTTTTACCTGTTTCAGCTTTGGTCATTTGCTTCTTTACTTCTGCTATTATTCTAAAGCAATACTCGCTGCATTCATGATAAGGGTTCGATGCATTCCGACAATCTGGGTGAACTCTTCTTTCGCCAGTCATGTTTAAGTTTCCTTTATCACAGCAATCCTGCAGCGTGAATGTGAACGTAGATTTAACCAAAATAAACTTTAGAGCTGGGAAAACCTGAAAAAGATTACATCTCACAAAGTAAAAGTCTCCCTGTAACTTCAATCGACCTCAAGCTTCTAAAAGAATTAAAAAATTTATCTATGCTTCTCGTTACCAGTAACACTTATCTTCTCGTAATTCCTACACCAATAAGCTATTGTATTTCTTTCCCCTTTATGTTTTAATAACCGTGGTGTCTGCTCCAGCTTGCGGGCACCTCGACTAATACCATCGGACTCCCCGGGAAAGTTGTTCAATAAAACCCCTTTTAAAGGTGTGAAGGATAAGACATAATTAACCATTTAAATCATTGATTAAATTTAAGGCCTTATTTAACAAGAGAAATATTCAGAGAATTGACTAGTGATATGATGCCAACGCTGAAGGGCAATCATCATATTTTGGAGCCATTATATCACATGGGAAACAAATAAACTTGCAAATAAATTGTATAAATTTGAAATCGGAAACGGAGCAGATTAAAGAGAATAGCAAGAGTAATCGAATTAGTTGTTACCTACAAACTCGATTTCGGAGGTTAATCGAGGTAGTGGTGTGAACTTTACAGGGGAAAAAGAAATTCAAGAATACCCCTGGATTTCGATTCGGGGACGACAATGACGTAACCCTTTATTTTGGGATTTGGTTCCATTTTTCTTTTTCAAAAATTCCAATCAATGGGCTACAAGGAATTTTGGCCCAAATTTTGCATCTGGGCAGGTCCATTCTCCATTTCAACCTTTTCTTCTTACGGTGTGTGCGTAACTGATTAATTCAACGGCATATCCTGCCACCTCCCACCACCAAAATTAGAATAAACAAAAAGAAATCACTTAATGATTGTTTCTAGAAAAGGGGCTTAAATATGTCATCAAATTATAAAAAATAACTTATTTATATCATTCATTAAAAGTTTGACTCGTTTATGTTAACCCGTTACAAAATAGATCCATCCATGTCATCTTGTTAAAGGTGGTTTTTCAAAAATAGCTTTGTCATGTGCCGTCTTATTATAGGTCCATGTCATTAATTAAAATTATGTGGTCGTCTTAATTATGTTGACTAAGCAGCTGAATATATTTCGAGATATTCTTAGGTCAAGCTCCAATAACTGCAAAAATAAGTGAGGCCTAAAATACTCTTTTTTCAAGCCTTACAAACCTCCAAATGAATGGTTAATCATTCTCTGTTGCATACATTTTGGTTGATTATTGTTTATGCTTCAGGGATTTCTCTGTTGCATTCTCTGTTGCATTCTCTGTTGAAGGGGAGCCTTGAAGTAACTGGTAAAGTTGCTGCCAAGTGATTAGGAGGTCACGGGTTCAAGCCTTGGAAACAGCCTCTAGCAGAAATACAAGGTAAGGTTGCGTACGATACACCCTTGTGGTGGGGTCCTTCCTCGGACGCCGTGCATAGCGGTAGTTTTAGTGCACCGGGCTGCCCTTTTTTTATTATTTATGCTTCAGGGATTTCTCATTCAATGCTATGACGGGTGCATCTTCATCAAAGATTCAAGGCACTAACTATTACGAACAAAATGTAAGAGAAAATAAAGTAATTCTTGTTGTTTTTTTAATTAATGACGTGACCTTTAATAAGACGTCATATGGCAAAACTATTATTGAAATATCACTGTTAACAAGCAATGACATGAACGAATTTGTTTTGCAACGGCGATGACATAAATGAGCCAATCTTTTAATGAATGACATAAATTAGTCATTTTTGATAGTTTGATGGCATATTTGAACCTTTTCACTTGTTTCTATTAGGAACTGAACCTGAAACCCCATGATGTTCAACCCAACTTAATTGAGTTATTTCCATGAATAGCTACCTATGTTTTAAAAATTGTCTTCAAATATCACTTTTGTTACATTTAAGACAAGAATATTATCCAACTATCCTTATTTTTCGCAAAAAAATATTTAACAATTCAAAAACCTTCCTTTCTCCTAGGATGCCATGTCATAAATTTTATTTTATTAATAATAGACCTATTTAGCTCTTCAAATCCATTTATTCAAACTTCTATCTCTTAAAGTATAAGAAAAATGTAAATACCGTGAAAATTTGTCTTGAGATTATACAAAACAATTTTTAGATAATCTAATTTTCTATAAAATTTCTTACAAAAAAAAAAGATTGATGGTAAACCTACGAACTTTTTTGTTGCCAAACAAAATTCAATGAATTTTTTTTAATATGTATTATTACCAGGAAATTTTAGATGTAGATTACTTGCAAATGTTTATGCAATATAATTTTTGATAAAAGTATAGTGAAAAGATGATTTTTTTTGCTTCAAATTTTCTGTAAGTAATTGCACATCAACAAATCAAGTAAATCTGTAATTTAAGACATAACAATTTAGAAAAAAAAATTATTTTTAATTTAGTTTCTTCACTTTTTTTTGTGACCGTTATATTTATATTTTATTTTATTATACTATTAAATGCCAGTTCATATCCTTACCTCATTCTACATTCACGAAAAACATACAATAATTAATTGAGTAATATTTCAAAGATCCATTTCGAATAGTACTAAAGAAGGGATCATTTTGCTAATGTTTCTTACAAAATTTAATTTATTTCAAGACTAAATAATTTTTCTTTCCTTCCAAAAGGTGGATTTTATTCCTTTATCATCATACAAATAACAAACTTAATGCCTAAAATATGAAATCCATCGTTTTTATTTCTTTTACATTTTAAGAATCTTTAGTATATAAAATAAAAGACAAAAATAAATAAATTAAATGAGTATCAATTCTG
Source organism: Capsicum annuum (assembly GCF_002878395.1). NCBI lineage: Eukaryota > Viridiplantae > Streptophyta > Magnoliopsida > Solanales > Solanaceae > Capsicum > Capsicum annuum. Next base: position 37,935,776 of record NC_061120.1, on the reverse strand, counting down.
TTATGAAATATAAAGCAAAGAACAAGAAGAATAGAGAGAAGAGAGTAGACTTCTTTATTTTTCATAAGGAATTCTTATTTCTCTTGAGGGATGAATTACAATGAAGGAAAACCCCTTTATTTATAGCAAAAAACTAACCTTGGGGTTTGTAACTTTTACACAAATAGACATCACAATATATGGTAAAGTAGGTATTCACTATATATGGTAAAGTAGACATTCACTATATATTGTACATTTATAACACTCCCCCTTGAATATCTAATTGATAGATAATGTGCCTCGTTAAAATTTTACTAGAAAAAACCCAGTGGGAAAAAATATAGTGAAGGAAAAAGAGTACACATCTCTAACAATACGCATATAAGCTACCTCATTAAAAACTTTACAAGAAAACCCAGTGGGACAAACCCTTATAAGAAAAAAAGAGTATAACGCGTATTAACTCCCTTTAATGAGAACATCCTCGAACCTTTGCATCCCGATCTTGTGCACCATCTTCTTGAAAGTTGCAATTGGAAGAGACTTGGTGAATAAATCAGTCACATTGTTACTTGAACGAATCTATTGCACGTTAATATCACCATTCTTTTGTAGCTTATCTATGTATAAAAGCTTTGATGAAGTGTGCTTCCTTCTATCTCCTTTTATGAATCCTCCCTTAAGTTGTGCTATGCATGCTACATTATCTCCGTATAAAATTGTGGGTATATTGTCATATTTCACACCATATTTTTCTCGAATGAGATGTATCATGGATCTCAACCATACTCATTCTCGGCTTGCTTCATGAATAGCTATTATCTCAGCATGGTTCAACAAAGTAGCTAGATAGACTGCTTTATATATCTCCAAGATATAGCAATATCCCCATATGTGAACATATAACTTATTTGAGATCGAGCTTTATACGGGTCAGATAAGTACCCAACATCAGCATGATCAACAAGATCGGGACTACAATCTTTAGAGTAAAATAAGCCCATATGTTTGATCTCATTCCGATGTCTCCTAGCAGGAGTAGAACTATACCTTGCTAACAAATTGATCAAAAAAGACTATGTCATGCCTTGTAATATTTACAAGATACATTAGTGCACCAATTGCACTAAGATATGGTACTTCATAACAAAGGAGTTCCTCATTTTTTTCTTGAGGTCGGAATGAATCCTTATTCAACTATGCATGTTTCTCATTTAACCAAATATTCTATTGCTTTTGAAAACTCTCCAAGATTTTTAATAACTTTCAAGCTATAAGCTTATACAATATAAGGATTCTAAATAAGTTTCCCAGAAACTTTTATATGCTTCAAACATTTTGAATCCTTAGAAAGTTTTCATTTAAATTTTGTCAAGTGACAATATTCAACATTTCATATGTGACATCTTCAAGTATCTGGATTGCAAATCAAATAAGTTTTACACTTACCAAGATGCATCCTTTCATGTCATTTGATAAATATTTCTACGTCAGCATACTTAAATAAATGTAGAATTTAGATTATCATAATCTTTTACAATATTGCGTCAATATTATATTAAAGGTACCATCGACGGTTTCTCATTTTGTATCGATTCACAATGTGACATAACATTTTGAGATCTCATCACTTTATTATTTTCAGGTACCTAAACCTTTCATAAGGTTTTATGAAGTGTTATGTCATAGGCTTTTCAAGAGCACATTGCCTTCTTATTATGATTATTTGCTCCTTATCCTTTTCAAGAATTATTTCATTGGGAACCGATTAGTCTACCACACTTCATACATACGTAGACTTTGTCCTTTAAGAACGCAAAATAGGAGCACTTATAGCTTAAATATGATACTAAATTTGAGTTAACTAATGCTTCCGGCATTTGACTTGAATTATCTTTTGAATAAGGATCTGATGATAATTCCTAACATATTTCATAGCTACTTATAATCTCCCCCTTATGTTAGGAAAACTAACATTTATCCTCCATCTTCATTGAGGAATCCATCTTTGTGCATCATGGTATATTATTAATTGTATACCGCACATCAAAACTATTAGATGGAATAGTTGGTTCCTGACCTTGAACCAATTGAAAGGAAAAAAATAATCATAATTCATTGGTCTAATGCATACAAGTGTTATTGTATGTAACATATCATATTTCAGACCAACACATGAAGCTTTGTTCTCATTAGCAATGGTTTAGCTATTTATCGAAGGCATTCAATGCCAAACCATCATCATTAAGATTGTTTTGGATTACACAATCTAAAAGTTTGATCTTAACTCAATTTTATTGAGCAAACAACTTTATGAATGTCAAACTGCAGGTTGACAATGAATGTACATGTCATCATCTTATATCAATGCATCTTAATAGATCACATGACTGATGAACGAACCCATATTCACCTTTTATACTTTTCTGATTTTGAGGGATCAAATCTCAATATTAGTTGGTCCAACCAACTTATCATGAGAACAAGCAACATAAACAATTCTTGAAGAATCTTTTATTTCTTCAACATATGTCTAATACTCAATATGCACATCTTCATGATGACAAATCATTTATGTCAATAAATTAATGATTTGTATTTGTAACTCCAAGTTACCATAACATGTGCAAAAATTCTTTAGTAAACATCAGGTTTACTATTGCATGAATTTCGTATCAACAAACAATAATCTCTTAGTTTATTATGGCATGTGATTTCATCATGCTTGGGTAAATTTTCACATTCGTGTTTCTTATCATAGTAAATTGAAGATATTCAATCTTCCAATTATTCTACCTCTTTTAGAGGTGGATTGTGATATCTTTACAATAAAGAATACGTTCGAGTGTATATACAATCACATTCACCCCAGGGTATAGATTTATATTTATAATAATCAAAATTCTCATTTCCAGGAATGAAATATAATCATGCCTTAAGCATTCTCATTCTCAGGAAGAATGAAATATAATCATGCCTTAAGCGTATCAAATTATGATAGCTACTAAAAAGTAAATTGAGGCATACATATGATTTATTGCTACCACATTCAATTCAAGGAATGAAGCATATTTAATGGGACATGTTTCATTATTTTTCACCAAATATCTATTATTTTGCCTTCGTCATCATAATATCATCAATATGGTGCATTGTGATTCAAACTCAACGTCTTCTCCATATAAAAGCGTCTTAGGCATAATCGATGAGACTTGAACCCAACATATTATCATCTCTTTTGATAATATTATTTTTGAGGAATAAATTTAAAATATAATGGTTTCAAATTAATTATTTTTTCTCAAATCCAACAATATTATATTATTAGTAGCAAAAGATAGAAACATAAGGAATTACTAATCTTGAAATTACCTTTAGATTTATAATCTTATCTTATTTGGCAGAGTCTCGTGCTGATTACGTGTTATGAAATATAAAGCAAAGAACAAGAAGAATAGAGAGAAGAGAGGAGAGTTCTTTATTTCTCATAAGAAATTCTTATTTCTCTCGAGGGATGAATGACAATGAAGGAAAACCCCTTTATTTATAGGAAAAAACTAACCTTGGGGTTTGTAACTTTTCCATAAATAGACATACACAATATATGGTAAAGTAGGTATTCACTATATATGGTAAAGTAGACATTCACTATATATGGTACATTTGTAACAAATTCGTGTAAGTACTAGAGTTTTAAAAATATTATTAAGTGGTGAAATAAATAAGTAAATATAAGAAATTTTGAAGAGTACATACCAAATAAATAATCCAAGCTTTTTGGTGTAGTTAAATAATCTTCAATAATAAATATATCATGTTATTTTTTTTTGAAAAACAAATTAGGTTAAAATTTTAGTTGAATAAGCTGATAAGTTAAATAGATTTATTTAGCAATTTTTTTTAATGTCATGATATTCCAAGTAGGAGAGAGAAGATTTTGAGATATTAACAATATTTTAAGAAAAACAGGGAGAGTTGGATGATACTCTTGTCTTAAATAAAGTAAAAGTGATATTTATAAGTAATTTTCTAAATATGAATAATCATTCAGGAAATTTACTTAACTTAATTGAATCACTAGGTCATGCTTATATAGTTACTTCTGATGGATGCGAATTTTTGTTCTTTTTCTCTCCTTTTGTCTTTTTCCCTTATGGTTCATTACAAACTTCTTTAATTTCTTTTCAATTAATTTTCTTATAAGTTCCATTACAAGATAGTTTCTTAAAGAAGTTTGTCCATGGATGTCCATAGTTCCTATCTATACGTGTATGTTTTTCTATTATATAGAAAAGAGTGTTTCGAAATGCCTGCTTCAACAAGTTGTTTGCTTCGTAATTTTACTATATCACCCCTAATGATTTATTATAAGTAATTTATATATTAAAAAATTAATAATATTTAATTAAAAGATAAAATAAACATTTATAATATGTCTGCTTCAGCTGCTTCAACTGTAATTTTACTATACTACCCCTACTTAATTAGTTAATTATTATAAGTCATTTATGTATTAAAAAATTAATAATATCCAATCCATGATTTTACTATATCATCCATAATTAATTATTATAAGTTTTATGTATTAAAAAATTAATAATATTTAATTAAAAAATATAAAATAAGAATGTTTCGACATGCCTGCTTCAACAGGCTGTTTGCTCCGTAATTTTACTATATCACCCCTAATTAATTATTATAATTAATTTATATATTAAAAAATTAATAATATTTAATTAAAAGATAAAATAAATATTTATAACATGTCTACTTTTGCTGCTTCAAACGTAATTTTACTATATCACCCCTACTTAATTAATTAATTATTCTAAGTCATTTATATATTTAAAAATTAATAAAATAAAATCCATGATTTTACTATATCATCCATAATTAATTATTATAAGTCATTTATGTATTAAAAAATAATAATATTTAATCAAAAAATATAAAATAAACATTTATAATATGTCTGTTTCAGTTGTTTCAATTGTGATTTTATTATATCGGCCATAATTTATTATTATAAGTCATTTATGTATTTAAAAATTAATAATATATAATTTTAAAAAAAGTAAAATAGACATTTATGATATATCTGCTTTAGCTGCTTCCACCATAGTTTTACTAAATATCACTCCTAATTAATTATTATAAGTCATTTAAGTACTAAAAAATTAATATTATTTAATAAAAAGGATAAAATATATATAAAAATAATAAATTAACTCTTGATGTTTTAAATTAACTTGACGTCTTATATGAGGTCTACTTAATTTTTTCACAAGTATTTATTATAGTAATTTTGCTATGTCACTTCTAGTTAGTTCTTGTAAGTCATTTAAGACATTTATGCTTCGCTGATTCAATCGTGATTTTACTATATCACCCCTAATTAATTATTATGATCATCTAAGCATTGTGCCATTTAAATTGGAATATAAAAAATATTATAAATCATAATAATTAGTATTTTAAATTATTTAAAAATATACTATCGAGGACACAAAACTTTGGACAAGGAAAGTAACATATATTATTCAAAAATTACATAAAAGGTATTATAAATTACAATAGTTAACAACTTAAAATATCTAAAAATAATTTAATCTGTTATATATTTAAAAAAATAGGTAAAAATACTATAAATCATAATAATTAACAACTTAAAAAATTTAAAAGATATAAAATATTTGGTTGACTCTCGAAATTATATTAGTGTCACTTAAATTGAAATAGAATAAAATTATTATAAATCACAATATTTAAAGATTTAAATTATTTTAAAAATATAATTGACTATCAATGCTACAAATGTTTGGACAAGAAAAGTAACTTATATTATTTGAAAATTACGTTAAAAATATTATAAATTACAATAGTTAACAATTTAGATTATCTAAATACATATTAAAAATATGATTGATTATCTAAATTCTATCTGTGTCACATAAATTGAAACAAAAAATAACATATATTGAACACATGCTAGATCCCGGATGAATCTTAGAATGTATATGTAATTTTTTTTTAAGAAAATTTTGTTTAAATATATCAAAATTGAAAAGGTAAGTTCTAATATAGCACACCAAACAGTGTATAATAAATAATGATAGCATAAATAATACCAATATTACTAATACAAGCATTATTAATGCAAACATTGCTAACACGTTCTATTCAAAATTATTTTTATACACTATAACAAACGACTCTTACATTTCAATGGAAGGAACATATACAAAAGCAAAGTTCGATAAAACATCTACAAAAGTATGTTTTATCATGTTCTCAAAGTCAAATAACTAAAATCAATATGAAAGATGGTAACTTATAATTTTCTTTTTTATATGATTTTTGAAATACTTAAAATTTAAAATAATTTAATTTAACTTCAAAGAACAAGTTGACAAATATAAGAGAAATACGAATGAAAGCAAAGAATGTTTATGTCTGCTTAGTAGCGGAATACAATGCAATTTTGAGTTATTAATTTCAAACCACATGTGATGTAATATACAATGACTAGATAATACTTTATCTTTTTTAATAATTATTCTCTATTTTATACAACAGGTGTCAAGTCTTATGTATCAATTTTAATCTCATATTTTATACTTAATTTAACAAATCTTAGTCATATAAATAAAGATCTAAACTTTAAAATGCATCGAATTTTGTTATTTATATGAGTAAGTTATACATAATTATCTTGTGAGATAATTTGGCTCCTTAAAAATTACTATCAAGTAGTTAATATGTTTTGTGTATTTATGTTTTATAATTCATAATTCAAATTGACATCAATCTAACTTATCATAATTCGTACATAATTAAAATATCTTAATATTGGGCCCGTGCTGACACGAGCCATACTCCTCTAATAAAAATAGATACCTCAGTGTATGTATCAATAGTTACTTCTGATTTTGATTAGATAAAATAATAATTTTAGGATGAATAAATTCTTTACGGGTGAAATTGGTACACAAAAGTATGATTAAGCAAAGTATAAAATTAATTTTCTATATCTTTTACTTTGTATATTAACAGAGATACGGGAGATAAATTCAAATTATGCTATTGTACAGGTTATTGACGAGCTTTTTATAGCGGCAAAAAGAAATTGAATGTCATATATTGTTTACTTCTTTCACATTTGTTTTCTCTTTGATATTTAGTGCTCGGTGTTTTTGAAAATGCGTTATTTTTAAATTACATAGGTTATTCAAGGAGATTACGATGCATACATAGAAATAATTGAAAAGTTGTATGTGTAGGAGGAAAATCAAGCTACTAATAGCTTCTCATTTGCTAAAGTGAGTATTGGTTCTGTCCTATGCTTGACATTTTGTCATTGTTCATTTATTAATCCAACTAAATATGTTTTTATGGTGTTGATGTCGAAAAAATTAAGAATAGTTGAACGTGTTACTATCTTTTGTTGTACTCAATGAAGAAGTTAGGAGTAGTTAAACATGTAAAATTGTTTTAACATTTTATTTAAATGTATTTTTCAAGGTACTAACAAGTATTATGTGCACTAACATGGAGTGAAAGTACGCATGGGATGCAACTTGATGATGTGCCATAATTTCATGACACTTTCGATGCTTAAAATAATGAAATTATGCAAGTACTTAGGTCCCTTTGTTAGATGTGATGTGTTTTTGTGTTTGTTTTGCAGGAAAACAGGGTTGAAAGTGAGCAGAGTGAAAAAGGAAGAAAAATCTCCAAAAGTGTAGCCTTTTACTTGGACAACAAGTCGTTGGTTGATGCTACGGCCCGTTGTCCAAGTCATAACCTTAATAGTGGAGGATTCGAAGATAAAGAGTAATGTAGATACTGGCTATGAATTGTAGGATCGGACTACGAGTCATAGTGAAGTCCATTCTAAGTAAGAAAGAGATAAAGTCCTGAAGAGTACAAATTTGATAACAGTGGAAACAATGACGGTGATGAGTCTTAGGGTCAGGCTAAGACTCGTAATGATCTTCATTCTGAGCTTTGGAGTTAAAGTTCTGAAGAGTGGAAAAGTTATTGAAGAGACGATGAGTTTGGCAATGACTCATCTAGTGACATGATGAGTCATCACCAAGTGCATTGAAGTGGAGGATATGGAGCTGACAATGAATCGTCGTCAGACCAGACGACTCATTGTCTGAGGCATTACCACTACAACCTTATTTTCCTATTTAGTTTTAGTTAAGAATTTTAGGTTTTGTTATGTAACTATAAATACCCCATTGATGTTTTATTATTTGTTTACGTACTTTACATTCTTACAACATTATATTGAGTTCTAAGATAGACTTTTGATCTTGGAGTTCTTGTTCTTGACTTTTAGGGTTTGATATTAATTTGAGATTCTGATTTTCATTCTTAATTCATTGTGAGATTATTCATATGGTTTTAATTATGAATTCTATGGGTGTTCTTGCAAACATGAGCGGCTAAATCTCTTAACTAAGATTGTGAGAACCCTGATGGAGTAACGCAGTAGAGAAAGTATAAAGTCTTTCTTGATTCGTGTTCTTGTATATATTTTTATTTTCTTTGTATTAGTTGCTTTCTTAATGATTGCAGATGTTAAAAACCTACCTGTATTTGATACTAACTCGAGAGAGAGATTGGTATTAAGTAAAGAAAATCACAACAATAATTTAAAGCTACCAACCTTCATCTAATTACCTTGAAACGAGAGGAGATAGTTAATCTTGGATCTAGGACAAAGGTTAGTAATGCGACACTTTGAGACCGAGAGAAGAAGAGTGAAATTCACTAAAAGGTGTCGAGAGATGGTTGGTGATACGTAACTTGTTAGATTTTTCATGCAAGACGCTGAGATAGTCTGACGAGCATGATAAGTCTGTGGAGTTGGAAGTTAGGGGGAACACAGTCCTAGTGTTCGTCTCATATTAATTTCAACCCAAAGTAATCAAGCTTTGTTACTACTACTTCTACTACTACTACTACTACTACTACTACTACTACTACTGCTGCTGCTGCTACTACTACTATTCTTACAAAATTCCCCATTTACTTTCTACACTTTCCGACTACATCAACAAGTCCTTGACAAAAATTTGTCCTATTTCCTGTGGGTTCGACCCTAACCTTTGTTGGGTTTTATATTTTATCAACGACTGTGTTATACTTTTTAGGAGTTGTAAGTTGGGTGACATTAAATTTTGGTGCCGTTGTCAAGAAATACGATTACAGATTGATTGATTGAGGTTGTTGAGGTTGTTCATCTTTAATTTTCTACTGTTCTTAGGGTATACATCGATGTATGACCAACATTAAGAGTCAAAGCAAACCACTAATTTCTTTTGATTTTGAGATTGAACGAACCTTACGACAGAATCGTAAGAACAAAGTGTATCAACACAGAGCCTGACATTATAAGTTTTAAGATGATCCAATCCCTTTAATTAACCATGTATGGTGTTTAAGAAATATTTGCATAGACCACTGCTCGATTATTAGCTAAAAAGAATGTGAGGTTGGTAGCTATCCTTCGTGCAAGTCAAGAGAAAATAGCAAGAGGAAGAAGAGCATTGAGCAACAGTCAATAGAGATAGAGATAGAAAAGATAGAGATCAACATATCAGTATTTACTAGTTTTTGATGATTCGGGAGAAGATTTGGGGTAGGTTGAGCCTCTTGATATAGGAGCTATCATTCCTCTTGAGTTGCCCAAAGGGTAAAGTTTTACATAATGAGTGCAATGATTCACTTGCTTAATCGAAAGGGCTTGTTTGCTAACTGATGATACAAACATACACATTATGAATTTTGTTGGAATTTGCACTTCGTATAATCTACTTGCGGTGCATCAGGAAGATTTGAGACTGAGGTTATTTCCATTCCCTCTTACAGGTGAAGCAATGTTATGGTTAGAAGAACTACCTCGTGGATTTGTTACCTCTTAGAATGAGTTGCGGACATAATTGTTGGATAGATTTTTCCCGCTTTATAGAATGCTGCAGTTGAAAGATGAGATTTATAAATTAGGCAATTTTATTTCAGAGGCACTGTATGAGACTTGGTTGAGATTCAGGAAGATATTGACCAATCACAGAATTTCAGGGAGGAATTTGCTTGAGATATTCTATAGAGCCCTGGATGTAAACACCAAAATTGTTACTAATACTAGTACTGGTGGGGCTTTTATGAGACTTTATTGGGATTCAGCTACAAAAATCTTAGATTATATCTCTTAAATCAATGGAGGGTAGCATACTGATAAGGTGGAAAAAGGAGCCGATACTTATGTTATTGGTGCTTCCAGTGAGCAGAGAGCCCTAGATAATATACTGGCTCAAGAGGTAACACATATGAGGAGGAAGATTGAGTTACTTACCAAGTAGTTTACAACTATGAATTCAAAAAAGGTGAATGCAGTGGGCGCGTAAGGTAAATCTGCTAGACATGATGAGTCTAACTCTAAAAATAAAGCAAAGTATTTGAACATAGCGATAGCGGGTTTTTGAGCCAAGGACCAAGCATATAATCAGGATACTTGGAACTCGAGGCAAGGGAATCAAGGACAAAACTATTATAGGGATAGATATAGGGATAAGAATAAAGAAAAGGATGGTGACTGGAGGAGAAAGGATAATCATAAGGAGAAGAGTGGTGTGCATGTTCCACTGGGGAACCGTGATGCTGATTCGAGGATAGAAGCATTGGTTACAAAGCTGGTTAAGGGTTCGGAGAGCCAAGAAAATTATCTTAAGGAGACTAAGATAGATATTTTAGGACTTAGAAGGAAAGTAAAATCGTATGCTATTTCATAAGCAGCTTCAACATCAGTTTGGTCAGATATCGGCTATATTAAATCAGTATCAATCAGGTACTCTTCTGTGCAACACCATTCAGAATCCAAAAAATGATAGTCACTGCCTAGACATCACCACTCGGAGTGGTAAGGATACTATTGATCTTCCTGTGCCAATAGTTGATGAGTTAAGGGATAAAACTATTAATTTAGATGATATACCCAAAGGTAAAACTGAGACTGATGAAACATCACAAAAATCAACCGGTGTTGAAAAATGAGTTGATATTGATAAAGGGAAGGGTAAAGAGGTCAAACTAGTGTTGAAGACTATTCCATAACCTCCCCCATCTTTTCCTCAAAGGTTTTATAAGAATAAAGAAGAAGGGAAATATAAAAAATTCATATCAATGTTGAATGAATTATCTGTGACTATCCCTTTTGCAAAAGTATTGGAACAGATGCCTGATTATGCAAAGTTCATGAAGGATTTAGTGACTAAGAGTGGATGGTAAGTTTTGAGCCCGCTGATAATATGAGCCACTGTAGTGCTATTGCTTTCTGATTTTTGGTTGAGAAGAAAGAGGATCCCAGAGCTTTTACTATTCCTTACATTATTGGGTCTCTAAATTTTACATGAGCATTATGTGACTTGAGAGCTAGTATTAATCTGATGCTGCTAGTTGTGTACAAGTAGTTGGGGTTGAGGTCACCTAAATCGACATCTATGAGACTATTTATGGTCGATCGAACTATGAAAAAATTAGTTTGTATTTTGTGTGATGTGTTGGTAAAGGCGTTAGACCGTAGCTTGCGCGAAGGAAGAAGCGCTCGAGGCCTTAACCAACCTCGAGCACAGACCAAGAAGTCCTTGCCTGTCAGCCCTCCACTTATTCAGGTCCCCAAAACCATACAACGCTTTAGGAGTTACACCGGTTTGCCTTCTGGCTTGACTGAATGGACTGAGACCGAGGAACAGCTATCGTGCTACTGGCCTCCTCCTCAGATAAAGATGTCTCCGAGGAAAATCCCCTTCTCTAGTCTTGGGAAATTGAGCGACCCATCCACATATGAGTCTTTCATATTACCAACTAATTTTGTAATTCTCTACTATGAGATAGATTTTGATGTCCTTAATATCTTGGGAAGGCTCTTCATAGTCACGGGTAGGGCATTGGTTGACATGAGATAGGACATATTAAATTCTAGCTTAATGATAAATAAGTTACTTTTAATATGGGTTAGTCAATGCAACAACCAAAAAATATGTGTGTAGTGTCTGTGATAGTTATTCTAGAGGAGGATGCAATGATTGTACCCATTGAGAAGAGATTTAGGGTAGAGTCATTAATGGTTGTGATTATAAACTTTGATAGTGATAGTTTAGTGAGTATGATGAGATGGTAAGAGCTTTTATTGGCAGAGGTTCTTATTCTTATGTACCAAAGAAGTTGGATCTTAATTTGAAGAATAGATCGACTCTATCAGCTCGACCATCTATTTAGGAGCCATTGATCTTAGAATTATAGGCCCTCCCTCTTACCTATGTTATGCATTTTTGGGGTCCAAAAATACCTTGATTGTTATTATCGCTGTAGATTTGTTAGATACATAGGTTGATGACTTGCTCTCGGTATTACAGAGGTTTAAATTGGCCATTGATTGGACCATTGCAGATATTATAGGAATTCCACCTGGAATTTGCACTCATAAGATTTAGATTGAACAAAAGTGTGTGCCTAGAATTAAGCGTTATCTTTGTCTGAATCCACCTATGAAATATGTGGTATAGAAGGACATCATTAAGTGTTTAGATGTAGGTGTGATTACCCTATTATCAATAGCAAGTGGGTGAGCCCAATTTAGTGTGTGCCAAAGAAGGGTGGGATTACTGTGATCCCTAATAAGAAGAATGAGTTACCACCCATGAGACCAGTTATGAGATATAGAGTTTGTATGGATTATTGAAAGCCTATTACTTGGACACAGAAAGATCACTTCTTATGCCATTCATGGGCCAGATGTTAGACCACCTTGCTGGTAGAGGATGGTATTGTTTTCTTGATGGTTATTTGGGGTATAATTAGATTTCTATTGCTCCCGAAGACTAAGAGAGAGCCACTTTTACATGTCTATATAGCACATTCATGCTCAAGAGAATGCCTTTTGGCCTTTGTATTGCTCCCTTCACTTTTCAGTATTGTATGATATCCATCTTATATGATATGGTAGAGGATACTATAAATGTCTTTATGGATGATTTATTAATTGTGGGTGACTCTTTTGATGACTGTTTGGCTCATTGGCTAGTGCATTTTAGAGATGTAAGGAGTGCAACTTGGTATTGAATTAAGAGAAGTATCACTTCATGGTTAAGGCTGGGATAATTTTGGAGCACAATATTTCAAAAAAGGGAATAGAGGTTGACAGGTCTAAAATTAAGATGATTAAAGAATTGCCTCCACCAATTTCTATGAAAGGTATTCAGAGTTTCTTGTTTCATGTAGGGTTCTATAGGTGATTCATCAAGGGCTTCTCTAAATTTACAAATTCATTATGCAAATTATTAGAGAAGGAGGTGAAGGTTGTGTTTGATGATGCTTGTCTCAAGTCCTTAGAATGGCTAAAAAGAGGTTGATTTCTGCCCCTATCATTGTGTCTCTGGATTGGACTCTCCCATTTAAGGTGATGTATGATGTCAATAGTGAGGCCCTAGGATCTGTCTCAGGCCAATGATGCATGAAATACTTCATCCCATCTACTATGCTAGTAGAGAATTCAACCTTGCACAAAAAATTATACTGTGACTGGGCAGACGTTACTTACGGTGGTGTTTGCTTATGAGAAATTCTAGTCCTATTTGATTGAGACCAAAGTCATTATGCATATTGATCATGTAGCTCTGAGGTACCTTATTACGAAGAAAGATATGAAGCCTAGGTTTACTCGATGGGTACTATTGCTACAAGAATTTGACTTTGAGGTTAAGGATCGAACGGGTACAGAAAATTAGGTTGCAGATCATTTATCCCGCCTAAAAAAGGAGGTGATGATTAAATTATGGGATGATCTTGATATTGATGATACTTTTGCAGATGAGCGGGTCTTGATAGTCTCAAAGACTTAATCCCCTGGTTTGCTGATTTTGCCAATTATTTGGTAAGTGATCTCATCCTTAAAAACATGTCGTTTCAACAACAAAAATAATTTATGCATAAGTTATGGAAGTTTTTATGGGATGAACCTTACTTATTTTGGGTGTATGCAGATGGTGTGATTTGGAGGTGTATTCATGAAGTTGAGAGGATGAGCATTCTTAAGGATTGCCATGTCTCCAATTGGGGGAAATCATAGTGGTACTCGTACGACCCATAAGATTTTTTAGTGTGGGTACTATTAGCTAACTATTTAGAAAGATGCACAATGACTATGCTCTGGCCTGTGTCCAATGCCAGCGCCAAAGAAATATCTCTTGGAAACATGAGTTCCCCATGTCACCTATTCTTGAGCTAGAGTTATTTAATGTGTAGGGAATTAATTTCATGGGTCTATTTATGAGTTCGCATGACATGTAGTACATATTGGTGGCAATCGACTATGTTTCTAAGTGGGTGGAAACAGTTGCACTTCCCAATAATAAGGGTCGCAGTGTTATAATATTTTTCAAGAGGATCATATTCTCTCAGTTTGGTACTCCACGTGATATCATTAGTGATTGGGGGGGTCCTATTTTTGCAATCATCTATTTAAGGTCCTATATTGAGAAATATGATGTGAAACATAAGCTGGCAATACCTTACTATTCGCAGACAAGTGGCCAGTTTGCGGTCTCCAATCATGAGATTAAATACATGTTAGAGAAGATTGTGAATATTAACCGGACTAATTTGTCAAATAAGTTAGATTATGCACTTTGGGCCTATCAGATAGCTTACAAAATTACCATAGGTTCCTCTCTATATTTGCTTGTATACGACAAGGCATGCCACTTGCCAGTTGAACTTGAGCACAAGTCACTATGGGAGTTGAAGCTGAATTTTAAGTGGAGTGATATTGGAAACTTTAGGATGGGTAAGATAAATGAGTTGGATAAATTTCGTCTCTGTGCTTATGAGAGTTCTTCCTTGTATAAGGAGAATATATAGTTGTACCACGATAAGAAGATTGAGAAAAAGGTATTTCAACTCGGTGATAAGGTTTTGTAGTATAATTTAAGGCTTTGCTTATTTCCTAGAAAGTTGAAGACTAGGTGGTATGGACCATTCACCATGGTTAGAGTATTTCCACATGGTGCAATTAAGCTGAAATGATAAAATGATGCTCCATTCAAGGTGAACAGTCATTATGTCAAGCATTACATGGGCAACATGGAGGAATTGAAAGTATGTGAGGATGTACGTCTTGGCAAAGTTTGAGTATCCAAGGCAATTGAGTCATGCCACGATGTTAAATCAAGTGCTGCATGGGACCTTTGGGCTTGTTTGTGAAGTCTGAGTACCTATTATAGCCATGTCGTACCGCAATGTTAAATCAAGTGTCACGTGGGAGGCAACCCATGTTTTGTACTTATTACATTATATGGTTAGTTGTGTGTTCAATGTGCAGCATTGAATTGTGCTGGAAAGACTAGAAATAAATCTGGTGCCCAGGTCCCTACGAGTCATAGGGACAACTTTGACTCATCACTATACCCTTCAAAAGAAGTCTAAGTGAATTCACCTAGGTAAGTAGTTTCTAGAGTCTTGACGACTCTTAAAATGAGTCTTTGTCAGTGACAACGACATGTCACCTTGCATCATCATGACTGGAGGCCCCAGGTAAGATTTTACACTAACGAGGGAGACAAAGACTCCTAGCCATTGACTATGCATCCTGACAAGAGTCATCGTCAGGGTCAAAATCGCGAACCTAATGGCTAACCTGATCCCATTCGCGCGAATAAAAGGGAAATTAAACTTCAAATCGATTCCTTTCTATTTTTGAAAATGCGTAACTGCCCCATACCTATAACCATCTCTTCTACCTTAAATACACTACCAAACATCTTTAGTTACCTTACTTTAATTTCTAATCACTCCAAAAAGGTCAAAATTCTCATCTCAAGCACAAGGCTAATGTTAACTATGAAATCTAAGCATTTTTCTCTATTTCACGATAAGTGTGCTAATTTTTTTTCTAAATCATAATTCATACTTTCTTTAAGATGTAAAATTGCTTTGGATTCTAAGTTTAAAACTTACTTAGGGTTTGAATTAATGTTAAGGTTCTTGAGAAGTCATAAGTTTAATTAAGGTAGTGGAACTTAATTTGGGGAATGAATTAAGGAATAGATTATGGGTAAGAGTTGAGAGAGAAAATCTGAGTACCCTTTGGAAATTTAAGTGCACAAGGACTATCTGTAACCATTTATGTTAACAGTCGTGATGAGCCTCGTAATGAATAGTAGGTAACCTAACGAGTCATTGAGTGACTCATAACCACTAATAACATGGGTGGGTAAGAATTAACATAGTCTAACTCGTAGTCACTGGGCATATATGGATCCTGAATATTATTTTTTGGTCTACAAAGAGTCACTTAATGAGTCATCGGGTGACCTAATGACTTTTTGGTGGACTTATAGGGTGACTAGTACCCAAGCCACTACACGACATCCCACCCTACGACTGTCAGAATGACTCATATCCTCCGGCAATGAGTTGCAGCCTGACTTGTAAGGTGCCCAAATTTTTTAGTTTTATTTATTTTTCTTTCCTTATTCTAGTGTTAACTAATAAGTGATTTTCCCTTTGGTGCAATGGCACCAAAGAATGGCACCGCAAAGGGCGGCAAGCAACCCCCAAAAAAATAAGCTCGACCCACCCATTAACTTAGGGACGAGACCACTAATGACGAGTTCAATAATTTCGTGGAGAAGTACCCTATATAAGAACCAATGACAAAAGGCTAAGCCTCGAATGAAGAATTAGAGCCAATCACCTTCACACTCCCCTTCTAAGTCTAAAGAGGGAGATAAGTTAGAGTCTATGGTCATTGAGGAGAGTACAGAAGAAGGGAGAGATGTCTCTAAAAGCACCAACAAGGATGTATTTGGTAACGCCTGTGACAATGAATGTTTTGAGTCAGAGTTTGAGGATAATGAGGGGAGTGAGAAAGAAAAGTCGAGTGATAGTGCCCCTGTAGAGATTTCTCATCCACCGCAGATTCAACCCACACTACAACTTGAGCTTGCCCCGATGCCCATCGTTAACTAGTGGGGGTACGTTGAGACGCATGAGCTTTATGAGCTAGATAGTGTTATTGTCCCCAACATAGGAAAGCCAAAGAAAGGGTTCTTTCTTGAGCCCAAGTTGCTGATAGTAGACAGGTCTGATATGCTTTAGTTTGAGTCTTGATTCAAGAGTTACCACTTCGAGTGGATGAAGAGAGCCTCAAGTAGATATAGCCTGACACTAGTTTGGTAGTTTTATGTTGCGTACTAGATGGAGCTGAGGTAGATGTATCCGCAAAGGTTGTCATAGAAGGGAGGTGATACCTTACACTCTCTTATGATTTGATGTGTTTGAGTGAATATCTCAACATAAACCATTTCTAGGTTTCTATACGGTGCAAAGTTTGAGCTCCCCATGAATACTTCAGAGATTAATCACCGCATTAAGAAAATACGAAAGGTGAAGATGAAGAAAATTGGTACTGATGATAAGTACATACATCTCAACTGGATAGCATAGTTTTTGCTACTGTGTAGGAGGAGGCACCATGGCTTGTGCGTCCATCCGTACAGTTTACTAAGAGCATCTTGAGTTTTGCTACCAAGGCCTGGTAGACATTGGTCCAACATCGGTTAAGCTTGATCATGAGAGGTAATATGTCGAGTCCTGACAGGGCTGCTTTGGTCACTGGTATTATGGAGGGATATGAGATTGAACAGCCAAGATCCTTGTAAGGAAGGTTCGTGATCGTGAGAACAGATACAAACTTAGTCCTTCCCATGTTTATTGCTTAGATTTTCTTATATGAGCGGGCGCGGTGATACTGAATATTGATCATTTTTTGATGGTCCATCAAACCACTAACTTGGGGTTGATTCGAGTCTATACCAACCAATTTTGAAGGCCAAGGTAGGGGCGTCACTTCTGCAGACAACTTTTTAGTCCAGTAAGCATATAGATATAAACACTTTAGGTTTTTCTAACTTCGAAGACACCCAGTTGATACTGTGTGATTTGACCTGCAGGCCTCCATATATACAACAGGGTCCTCATAGGCCCCGACTCTTTTGTCCTTGAAACCGTCCATTTCATGTCTACCTCCAAGTGGCTATGTTTTGATCTCAGAGGAGTTCTTGACCAGTGTGCTGAAGTGATTAGGCAACCTCAAGAGAAAAGTGACTAATATAGAGGAGGGGGTGAAATTATAGGTAAAAACGGAGATACGGAGTGATATATAGGGTATGCAAACTTGATTTGATAGCTTTGAGCAGTGGATTAGGTAAAAGCTAGCGGGAGTTCAGGCCTCATATCTGGTAGGTGTGCATGAGGAGTTGGTCATATTACAAGCTGCTATTGAGAACATCGTTACAAAGCTATTCCCTATTTTTCCTACCAATAAGGAGATTCCTATTAATGACGTGATAGATATTTAGGGTAAAAAAGGTAAAGAAAAGACTATTGAAGAGGAAGGTAGAGAAACGGCAAGTAAGAGAAGAAAGAGAAGAAGAGAGAGATAGGAGGTATAAGAAAAATAGGTAACTAGCGTGCAGACTTACCAAGACCATTTGACTGAGGTTCATGAGACTGAAGTGGGAGCAGGTCTTTCCCAAATGGATGGGATGATGATTGCAATTGTAGCAGGTGAGAGTGGGAGCACAATTTTGCCTCCTTAGATCCAATCACTATTGAGCTAATCAACTAATGTCGGTGCTACTATTGATGTGAATGTCATAGTCACCACTAAGACCATATTAATGAGAGTTGGGCGCAGTCTAAGGCCCCTCCTATTGAGCCCTCTTGATTCGGTGCCTAGTGCACCTAAGTATGTCTTTATCCCTTATTTTTATTTTGTAGTTATGAACTAAGGATGGTACATAATCTCCAGTTATGTGGGGGTATACCACAACTGAGGGTTTTTACCGTGCTTCTTTTTCTGCCGGCTGCATTGTGTATTGTGTTTTATGTTGTTTCTATTTAATTAGGAGAAAAATAAGGAACCTAAGTACAGATGACAATTATTTTTTTGTGTTTTAATTTTTTGGAAAAAATGATACCCCTCCTAAAATTTTTTGATATAAATATATGTGTGACCATTATTTGAATTTTATCATGGCATTAGTATTAGGGATAAAATAATCATAGCTTAGCATTGCATGAACTAGATAGGCAGTAGTTGGTGATATAACCCCGTACCATGTGTGTGTGAGGTACTTACCTAGTTTCGTGTGTGCATTTAATCTAGAGCTTGCCCGGTTAGTCTTGTCTAGGTTGTAGGATAGTTAGTTAGGACGTGATCATAGGCCATTTTTTAGTTAGTGCATTCTTAGCCTAAATGATCAACCAAATTTGAATAATGTATCCTTGATCCTTGCTTTGAGTCTACATAAACCTATTTTGTTTTCACTTTTTCACCTTTTCAATTAATTTCAATGAACCTATTTTAGCCCTGGTCCCTCTTTGGACACTATGCACCTCAACTCAGGAAATTGCCTAAGTTGAGGGTGGCTATCATAGGGGTACATAGTTAAAGTTGAGTATGACGAAGGGTGTGAATATGAGAAAAGAAAGTAAGGTTGGGTGTGGTAGAAAAAAGAGAAGAGAGAAAAAACAAATGGAAAACTTGAAGGAAAAATAAAAAGAGAAAAATTAATAAGTGAAAAGCAAGAAGAAAATCACACCTAGTTCGAATAATTAATAAAGGAGAAAAAAGAGAAAAAATGAGATTGGTTGAGAAGTGGAGCCAAAATGTAAGTGTAGTGCGAACGAGAGTGAGTCACTTTATCCCAAATGTACCATACCCGCCCCCAAACCTACATTACAAACTTAGCAAAGTCTTATAGTGATCTTAGTCCAACTATCCAAAAAATTAAGGTATTAAAAATAAGGGCAAGCCTATGGTATTTAATGCACATTGATTGGAACTTTTTTTGTGAGAGTGAGTATCTTAACATAGTCACTTGTATTGAAACGCATAATGATATTGTGAGAGATGGGTCTTCTTTTCTGTGAGGGTACATAGGTTGTGTTGTTAACTGCTTATCTGTTCGAGTAATGTAAATTGCATATTCACTTGGTTGTTAATTGCTAATGCAATACCATCACTTGATTACTTTGTGTCATATTGTTGTGCTACATAGACCCACACAATGGTTTTGTAAGTCATAAAGTCATATATTGGAGGGGGTAAATATTTTTGAGCTAAATTGAGTTGAGTGCCGTAGGTGCCTTAGATTTTTTTTTATTTAAGCATCACGTTTCTTGGTTATGTGTTGGTTGCCTGAGGATATGTAAACGTTCTAAGTTGAAGGTGTTGATGTGCCATGGTTTTATAGAATTTTCGATGCTTAAACCAATGAAATTATGCAAGCACATAGTTGTTTTTGTGAGATATGATGTGTTTTTGTGTTTGTTTTGAAGAAAAATATGGTCGGAAGTGCGTAGAGTGAAAAAAGGAAGAAAAATCTCCAAAAGTGTAGCCTTCTGCTTGGACAACGAGTCGTTGGGTGATGCTACGACTCGTCATCCAAGTCATTGCCTAAACAGTGGAGGATTAGAAGATAAAGATTAAAGTAGACACTAACTAAGACTCGTAGGATCAGAATACGAGTCCTAGCAAAGGCCGTTCTAAGTAAGTAAGAGATAAAGTCCTCAAGGAGTGCAAATTTGATAACAGTGGAAATGATGCCGGTGATGAGTCGTAGGGTCAGGCTACGACTCGTAGTGATCTTCATTTTGAGCTATAGAGTTAGGGTTATGAAGATTGAAAAAGTTACTGGAGAGATGACTAGTCCAACAATGACTCATCTAGTGACCTGGTGAGTCGCCACCAAGTACGTTGAAGCGGAGAATACAGAGTTGACAATGAGTCATCATCAGACTATACGACTCGTTGTCTAAGGCGTTACCACTGCCGACCTTATTTTTCTATTTAGTTTTGGTTAGAATTTTTAGGTTTTGTTATGTAACTATAAATACCCATTAATGTTTTATTATTAGTTTATGCACTTTACATACTTACAACATTATATTGAGTTGTAAGATACACTTTCGATCTTGGAATTCTTGTTCCTGAATTTTAGGGTTTGATATTAATTTAAGATTCTGGTTTTCATTCTTAATTCATTGTGAGATTATTCATATGCTTTCAAGTATGAATTCTATGGGTGTTCTTGCAAATATAAATAGCTAAACCTCGTAACTAGAATTGTGGGAACCCTGATGGAATAACAAAACAGAGGAAGTATAGAGTCTTTCTTTATTGGTGTTCTTGCATATATGGTGATTTTCTTCGTATTGATTTCTTTTCGAACGACTGCAGACATTAAGAACCTGTCTGTATTTGATACTAACGAGAGAGAGAGGTTGAGATTAAGTAAAGAAGACTGTAGTAGTAATTTGAAGCTACCAACCTTTATCTAATTAACTTGAGACCGATGGGAGATATACAATCTGGGATCCAGGTCAAGGGTTAGTAATAAGACACTCTGAGAATGAGAGGAGATAAGTGAAATTCATAAAGGTGTCGAGAGATGGTTAGTAATACATACAATTTAGATTCTACATGCAAGAAATCGAGATAGTCTGACGAGCATAATAAGTGTTCAGAGTTGGGAAATCAGGAAGAACACAATCCTAGTGTTCGTCTCATATTGATGTCAACCTAAAGTGTTCAAGCTTTGTTACTACTACTACTATTGTTCTTATAAATTTCCCCATTTACTTTCTGCACTTTTCGGCTACATCAATAAGTCCTTGATAGAGATTCGTCCTATTCCCACCCTAACTTTTGTTGGGTTCTATATTTGATCAGTTACCGCATTATACTTTTTAGGTGGTGTATGTTGGGCGACATCACTTGACAATAATAAAATACTTTAAGGGGATACTACAAATTTCTAGACAGGAAATTGACACGACCCAATACCTGGCCTTGTCGTATGGGCATCTCGAGCCCAACAAGGATCAGAGATCGCCCATTAACCTAACTTAACCATCACATCAATCCACAAGTGTCGGATGAACTCTGACTATATAACAAGATAGCAGAAACAAGACTAACAATCATCACATAAGAAGAGTCCAATCAATCCATTAATGTCAACGTACTAAATCAACATACCTAAGTCCACTATTATCCACAAAGCCTCTACAAATACGAAATCTATAATATGCCGGGACAAGCCCTCGACAATAGCCAAAACCAAGTCTAATACAAATCTATGACATAAGATAGAAAGACCATAAATGTATGCCTTCCAAATTATGGAATCTCACCACTTTAGAGTCAACATAGGAATTGCTCGAACACATGGTCACTGCGCAGGAATAGAAGAAGAAGTTCCGAACCTTATGTCGCATGGGTACATAATGTTTGGAGACAATTAACGGTTGGAACACTAGCATGTTACTCAACGGTAAGGATAAAATAGTGACATTATTCAAAACCAAGTCAAATTATCCCAAGAAACCACATTTATATACATAGACATGTATGTAGATATATATAGTTACAAAAAGTGCCAAGAAATGGAACAAGGCTTAGCATGCATTTCGAAGCACCCAATCATGATACATGAGGTGGAGGACTCTAACCTCCTACTCTATTAGGTTAGGAAGTTTGAACTTCCCGGATATATTAAGAAAGAGGACTCTAACCTCAAGTAGTCTTATCAAGCAAGTAGACTCTAACCATAAGCCGTTTTATTTAGCAAGTGGAGTCTAACCACAAGCGTTTTGTCAGACAAGTGGAATCTAACCACAGGTCATCTTTTTAAGAAAGTGGAATCTATCCACAAGCCATCTTGTCCATTACTAGTCGACATTGGGATTCTTACCCGTTGTCCATGCATTCACATCTATTTAGTTCAACATTTAAGGACTTTATCCCATTTAACCAATTCATGTCATTAATGCTACAATTCAACACCATACATGACCGCAAGGTCTTTATGAACCATTTATCAATCAACCACTTTAATAGGCCAATGACATAGTTTCAATCACTATTCAAGTCAAATTGTGGTCATCAAGACCTTTACCAAAGCATTCATTCTTCATTAGCATTCTTACACCAAGCTTTAGTTCAAACATAAATTAATTTCATGCTTATGGACTCTAAACCCTTTAACCAAGCAAGACACCGAAGTTACCAATTAACTCATTACATGGACAATAAGGCCTTTACAATACCACTTATCAACCATTCATACTTATTAGGCCATTGCCCTAGTTCAAAACACCATTAACATGTGACTTGTTATTTATATTAGACATTTTCACAAACACCTTGAGGGCATATCTTTACCAAGACCAAAATCAAAGTAGAAATCATCAAGCTTAGGGTTACTCATGAACCATTTGTTAAACCAAAATAAACAATCACCCACATGTGCGAACCATCACAAAAAATAAGTATAAACACAAGTTTAAACAAGAGTAAACAATGTTCATCACTATGCCTCAAAGCCCTCAACATTTGTTTTAAAAAACCACCATTCAAGAATAAAAATCAATGTTTAAAACATATGATATTTTAGAAATAACAATGTGGGAAGAGTCACATGCCTTATACACAAATATTCATGGAGAAGTTCTTGGTCTTCAAGCCCCTAGATGGCCTCCTTGATGAACCCTAACCCCAATCTTGTTAGAGAAGTCTTGGAGAGTGTTTTGGAATATTTTTGATCTTGTCCAAGTAAAGAATGAAGGGCCAAACAATGTTATAAGTCATTGGTCATAAGGGTTTAGGGGTGGGAAATGTCTAAAATATCCTTACTTAAAAGCTAAAAATTGAACCCAGGAGGGTACGACTAACCTTACACAAACCGTACCCTAGGGTACGAGCCGTACCCTTTAGTTATACCCTAGACCTCACCTTAGACCCCCATATTGACCATCATACGACTACACATGAATTACACGTTTCTTATGATATGACCCGTACCCTATAGAATCGTACCTTGGTCAAAATCCACAAGGCCAACTTTGGGCATCATATGACTTGGCATCATACACCTCGTATCATTCCATACGACTAGTATGATGCTTAGTCATATCTTGGGTAGAAACTAAACCAAACATACTGAATAACATACGAGAGAGGGGACCTAACCCATACCTAAACGTATGACTAGTACCTTCTAGTCGTATGTTGTCCAGAATCGCTAACATAGGCAATCGTTTAAGGGTTCAAAGCCTAGGCATTTCAATTCTCCCCTACTTGGATCATTCATCCTAGAATGATGGGTAAGGCAAGCACAAACACAAGTTGACACATTATCACACATCAAACTTACCCTTTTAACCAAGTAAGAAAACAACGACACCCAATATAGATAAGAGAATCAACAAATACCTCAAGCACGAGTTTACGAAATGAGGAACAAATATGGATACTTGGACTTCGTGTCCTCTTCTGCCTCCCAAGTGGCTTCCTCGGACTTTTGGTTCCTCCATAGAATCTTCACGGAGTCCACTTCTTTCATTTGCAACAGACAAACTTATCAATCCAAGATCCTCACTGGAAACTCCTCATAGGACAAAGAGTCCGAAATACCAACATCCTTTAAGAAAAACCAACGAAGGATCACCCATACATTTTTGCAACATGGACACATGGAATACCGAATGGATGGAGCTCAAACTAGATGACAACTCCAACTCATAGGCAATATTACCAACCCTCTTTAAAATCAAATATGGACCAACATACCAGGGACTAAACTTCCTTTTTTTACCAAATTGCATCACTCTCTTTATGGGAGATTCCTTTAAAAATACCCAATCACCAACATTAAACTCCAAATCCCTAAACCTCTTATCTGCATAGGACTTTTGGCAACTTTGAGTGGCTTTAACCTATCATGAATCATCTTCACCTTCTTCAAGGCTTGGTGAACAAAATCAGGGCCAAGCAACTTACGCTCACCAACTTCATACCACCTAATGAAAGAACGATACCTCCTACCATACAACGCATCAAAAGGAGCCATACCAATGCTAGAGTGGTAACTATTATTATATGAGAATTCAATCAAAGGAAAATCATCATACCAACTACCACCATAATCAATCATACATACATGCAATATATCCATCAATGTCTGAATTGTTCTCTCCTCCTATCCATCCGTCTGTGGGTGGAAAGTAGTAGTAAGGCACACCTTAGTTCCCAAACCTTTTAAAAAAGTCTTCCAAAAATGAGATGAGAATGGGGTACCATGATCCAAAATGATAAAATTAGAGCACCATGTAACTTCACAATCTTCGCAAGATACAACTTAGCATAATCCTCTGCCAAAAAACTAGTCCTCATCGATAAGAAGTGAGTAGACTTGGTTATTCTATCCACAAAGACCCAAATAGAATCATATTAATTCCAAGACCGGGGAAGACCAGTGTCGAAATCCATATTAATATCCTCCCACTTCCATTCGGGCAACTCAATCTCTTGGTACAAACTCCCAGGTATCAAGTGCTTAACTTTCACTTGTTACCATACCATATACTTAGCTACAAAGCTAGCCACATCTTATTTCATATTATTCCACTAATAGAACTCCCCAAGATTATGATACATATTCATAGAATTGGGATGAAGAGTATATCGAGAACCATGAACCTTAGCCATAATCCTTTCCCTCAATCCATCGACAGTGGGAGTGCATAGCCTACCTTGGTACCTCAAGATACCATCACCACGAATCGCAAAATTGACAACCTTTTGTTTACCCATACTACTCTTAATCTTCATAAAATTGGGATCCAGTATTTGCTATTTCTTTATCTCTACAATAAGAGATGACTACGATACTTGATGCACAAATACACCACCCTCCTCAGAGTTCGTGAGACTAACTCCAAGATTAGCCAAATGATGAATGTCCTTTACAAACTCCTACTTATACTCATCCACATAAGCTAAAATCCCTATGTATAACCTGCTAAGAGCATTAGAAACTACATTAGCTTTACCTGGATGGTAATGTTGACTCATATCGTAATCCTTTAGCAACTCAAGCCATCTTCTTTGTCTGAGATTCAACTCCTTCTGAGTAAACACATACTGAAGGCTCTTATGATTAGAAAAGATGTCAATTTGAACCCTACAGAGATAGTGCCATCAAATGTTCAATGAAAATACCATGGCTAACAACTCCAAATCATGAGTAGGGTAGTTCTTCTTATGAACTTTCAATTACCTAGAAGCATAGGCCACCACCCAACCATGCTGTATTAACACACAACAAGGCCCAATATGGGAAGTATCAAAATACACTACAAAACCATCATTACATTCGGGCGAGGTTAAAACTATAGCCGAAGTCAATTTATCTTTCAACTTCTCAAAACTACCCTCTCATACATCCGAGCATAGGAACTTGTCCTTTTTCTAGGTCAACTTAGTCAATGGGGGAGCTGTCATTGAAAATATTTCCACAAGTCTCCTATAGTAACTGGCTAGACCTAAGAAACTCCGAATATCAATTGGAGTCGCAGGTCTAGGCCACTTCTAAACTGCCGCAACCTTTTGTGGATCCACCATAATCCCTCCACTAGAGATAACATGACCAAGGAAAGTCACAACCTTCAACCAAAACTCACACTTAGAGAACTTGGTATTCAAATAAGGATCCTTCAAGGTTTGTAACACAACACAGTGGTGATCGACATGATCCGCTTCACTTTTAGAATAGGCCAAGATGTCATTAATGAAGACAATGAAAAACAAGTCCAGGAATGGATAGAAGACCCTATTCATTAAATCCATGAATGTCGCTGGGGCATTAGTCAACCCAAAAGACATAACTAGGAACTCCTAGTGACCATACTGGGTCCTAAAGGTAGTCTTAGGGATATCTACTTCCCTAATCATAACCTGATGATAACTCGACCTAAGATCAATCTTAGAGATAGACTTCGTACCTTGAAGTTGATCAAACAAATCATCGATCCTAGGAAAAAGATACTTATTTTGTATGGCTACCTTATTCAACTGATGATAATCAATGCACATTCGAGGGAAACCATCCTTCTTCAGCACAAATAAGATAGGATCACCCCAGGGAGACATACTAGGATAGATAAAACCTTTATGTAAGAGATACTTCAATTGCTCCTTAAGCTCCTTCAACTCCTCCGAATCGATTCTATAAAGAGAGATAGAAATTGGATGAGTATCCAGAACAAGATCAATCCTAAAATTAATTTCCTTATTGGGAGAAATACCTCGGGAAACTCATTAGCCATGGGAACAGATTTTAGAGAAGGATCCTCCGACTTAGAATCTTTAACTCAGACCAAATGATATAAACACCTTTTAGAAATCGACTTTCGGGCTCTAAGATATGAGATGAGCTTCCACTTAGGCACAAAAGAACCCCCTTCCCATACAATGACCAACTCACTAGGGAATTTCAACATGACCTTATAGATCCAACAATCTAAGGAAACATAGCATGAATGTAACCAATCTATCCCCAGTATAATATCAAAATCAACCATATCCAACTCTATCAAGTATACCACAGTTTCTTTACCACTAACACTACCACACTCCCTTATAGACTCTTTTAACAACCACAAAGTCTCCAACTAGGGTAGAAATAGAAAAAGGAACCGATAGACACTCAGGACCAAAACCAAAATTTACAGCCACAAATGGGGTCACATAAGAGAGGGAAGACCCAAGATCAAGTAAACAATACACATCATAGGAGAAAAGTTTCAACATATCCATATTAACATCTGGAGATGCATCAGACTCCTGGCAAGTAACAAGTGTATATAACCAATTTCGGCTAGTGTCGGTACCAGAAATAAAAGTGAAAGTAGAAATAGCACCCTTTGGTGTAGGAGCAGATGAAATAGAAATAGGGACCCTATTGGCTCAAGAAGCCACTAGAGAGGGGCACTCTCTCTGTATATGCCCAATCTGGCCATATTTAAAATATTCATTCCTCTCCTTCTCACACTGGCTATGATAATACTGACCACATAACCTATAAGGAGGGTAGAACGGTGTCAATTGGGCCCCACTAGCCTAAGACTGGGCACCTTGTGCCCTAGAAGCATTACCCCTTTGAAAATTATATCTCCCAATGGCCTCAAGTAGGGAGTACTAACTGTAGAATAAAAGTTAGGACTCACCCAATTCTTCCTCTTAGACCACTTACCACTAAATTATAGGCCTCCACTTTGATTAGAAAATCGCAACCTCTTGATCTCCTTTTTATCAATCTCAACTTATTTCTTTTTCTTATCCTCGACTTATTGTATATACACAACAAAATTAGAGATGTCCATATTATTGATCAACAATACCGCCTTACTCTCAAGGATCAAATCACGAGATAGTCCCGAAGTAAACTTACACATTCTATCCCTCATGCTAGAAACCATCTCCAAAGCATACCGAGATAATTGATGAAACTTCAGGCCATACTCCTTGACTAATATCTTTTCTTGCCTCAGATTAACAATCTCCTCCTCCTTTGCTTCTCTCAAATCTTATGAAAAAAAGCAGTTCAAAAATTCATTTGAGAAATCCTCCCATAAAGATGACTCATCAACATCACCCCTTGCCTGATTCAATTCTTTGTACCATTAGTTCGCTACATCTTTCATCTGATAGGCTGCAAACTCCACCCCTTCCATATTAGTGGTATGCATAAGTCTAAAAATCTTTTCCATATCATCCAAAAAACCTTGAGGATCCTACTCTACCTTAACACCGGTATAGGTTAGAGGACTCAACCTCATGAACTGGCTAACCATTGAGGCCTCAGAAGATGAAGTAATAGATGCACCACGCTCAGCCTAAGAAGCCACCAACTGAGTAGTCATATAAATTAACTAATGAAACTCAATATTCATCATGTTAGCCTAAGAAACTGGGGGAGAACTACCGAGAACCAATAAAACTACAGAACCATTAGGAATCGGACCCTAGACAGAGTCTGGACTCCATAGATAGAGAGTGTCTCATTAATATTGTCCCCAGTCGGGATGAACGGGTCTGCGAGAACTTCAGATCTTCTTAGAGGCATAATCTGAAAGATGATCTAACAAAAATCAGAAGGATCTAAGACCTTAAAATCTATAGCTCAAAATAAGACAACAAAAAGGTGAAAACTTCCGAAAGGTATTATAACCGCTCTCTTATAAATGTGGCACATTACATAACCATAAAAGAGACTTTACTTTATAGGACTTTGTAGATACCCAAAAGACCATGAACCTAGCTATGATACTAAGTTGACACGACCTAAATCCAAGCCTTATCATATGGTATATCTTTCCCAATAAGGACATGAGATTGCGTCGTTAACCTAACCTAACTATCACATCAATCCACAAGTATGGGATGAGCTCCAACTATATAACAAAATAATGAAAACAAAACTAACAATTATCACTTAAGAAATGTCTAATAAATCCATTAATGTCAACATACTAAACTGACATACCCAAGTCCACAGTCATCAACAAAGCCTCTATAAATCCTATGTCTATAATATGTCAAGAAAAGCCTCTGACAATAGCCAAAACCAAGTCTAATACAAGTCTATGACATAAGATAGAAAGACCATGAAATATATGCCTTCCGAAGTATCAAAGCTGACCACTTCAAAGTTAACACATGAAGTGCTCAAATACCTGTGACTGCACAAGAAGAGAAGAAGAAGCTTCAGCCCTTGTATCGCATGGGGACATAGTGTCCAGAGATGGTTAGTAGTTGGAACGCTAGCATGTAACTCAAGGGTATGGATAAAATTGTGACATTATTCAATACAAAGTCAAATTTTCACAAGCAACCATAGTTATACACTTAGACATCTATATAGATATATATAGATACATAAAGTTCCAAAAAAAAGAACAAGGCATGGCATGCATTTCGAAGCAACAATCATGATACATGAGGTGGAGGACTTTAACCTCCCACTCACATAGGTTAGGAAATTTGAAATTCCCAGATATATTGAGAAAGAGGATTCTACCTCAAGCTGTCTTATTAAGAAAGTGGACTCTAACTATAACCAATTTTATTAAGCAAGTGGACTCTAACCACAAGCCATTTTATTAGTCAAGTGGACTCTAACCACAAGCCATCTTTTTAAGAAAGTGGACTCTAACCACCAGACATCGTGTCCATTACTTGTCGACATTGGGAATCTAACCCTTTGTCCATGCATTCACATCCACTCAGTTTAATATTTAAGGACTCTAACCCACTTAGCCAATTCAAGCCATCAATACTACAATTCAACACCATACATGACCATAAGGTCTTTATGAACCATTTATCAATCAATCACTTTAATAGGCCAATGCCTTAGTTTCAATCACTATTCAATTAAAATTATGTTCACCAATACCTTTAGCAAACCATTCATTCTTGACTAGCATTCTTACACAAAGATTTATTTCAAACCAAATCAATTTCATGCTTAGGGACTCTAACCCCTTTAACCAAGTAACCCATCGAAGTCACTAATTAACTCATTATATGGCCAACAAGGCCTTTATAATACATTTACCAACCATTCATACTTATTAGGACATTTCTCCTGTTCAAAACACCATTAACATATGACTAGTTATTTCTATTAGACATTTTCACAAACACCTTGAGGGCATATCTTTACCAAGACCAAAATCAAAGTATAAATCATCAAGCTTAGGGTTACTTATGACCTATTTGTTAAACTAAAATAAAAAATCACCTACATGTATAAACCATTTTCCAAAAAACAAGTATAAACACAAGTTTGAACAAGAGTAAACAATACTCATCACTTTGCCTTAAAACCCTCAACATTTTTTTCAAAAAAACCACCATTCAAGAATCAAAATAAATGTTTAAAACACATGATATTTGAGAAATAAAAATGAGAGAAGAGTCACATGACGTATACATAAAGATTCACAGAGAGGTTCTTGGTCTTTAAGCCCCTAGATGGTCTCCTTGATGAACCCTAGCCCCAATCTTGTTAGAGAAGTCTTGGAGAGTGTTTTGGAATATTTTTGATCATTTCCAAGTGAAGAATGAAGGTCCAAACAATGTTATAATCATGGGTCATAAGGTTTTAGGGGTGCAAAGTATCTAAAATGTCCTCAGCTTAAAAGCTAAAAATTAAACCCCGAAGGGTACGCTCACCTTACAAAAACTGTAACTTAGGGTATGAGCAGTACCCTTACTCATACCCTAGACCTTACCTCAGACCCCCATACTGACCATCATATGACCACACATGAACCACACATATCTTAGAGTTTGACTCGTACCTTATAGAATCATACCTTGGTCAGAATCCACAAGGCCAACTTTGGGCATCATAGATCTCGTATCATACCATACAACTAGTATGATGCGTAGTCGTATCTTGAGTAGAAACCAACCCAAACACACTGACTAACATATGATAAAGGGGCCTTAACCCGTACCGAAACATATGACTCCTTCTAGTCGTATGTTGTCCAATCTCCAACTTTGGCAATTTTTTAAGGGTTCAAAGCCCAGACATTTCAGAAATACCTAGATATAGTCATTCTAAAGGAAATTTCATAATATGGTGGAAGGAGATGGCTGTGAGAATGGTTCTAACTAAAATTTTCTTTTCTAAAGTTTGTTTTGTGTGAGAAGTGAAGTGTCATTATTAGATCTCAAACTATTGAAGACCACCTATGTAGTTAGTGTCCTATACATTGAATGAACTTCACACATAGTTTTTCTTTTTAAATTACCTTTTAGTGAATTTTAAGTGTTAATAAACCCAATGGTCTAAAACGACAAAGTTTTTAAATTCTCTGTTTCTTATCCTAGATATCAACATGGATCTATAATGCAATTTCTGAAGTGTCTCTTTTTCAAGGATGTCTAATTAGTACCTATCATGTTTTTAAATTTGTAGTATTTTTCTTAGGTAGAACATTTGATTTAGTTATTTAGGCCTCTTTTTTTC
The DNA here is from genome assembly GCF_002878395.1 of Capsicum annuum. Taxonomy (NCBI): domain Eukaryota; kingdom Viridiplantae; phylum Streptophyta; class Magnoliopsida; order Solanales; family Solanaceae; genus Capsicum; species Capsicum annuum. Next base: position 37,903,833 of record NC_061120.1, on the reverse strand, counting down.
CTGACGAAGATTGAATCTCCAATCAATACTAACATGTTAATTTATGTGGTCAGTTTGGGAAGTTGAAGAGTAAACGAGAAGATTAGATAAATCTAATATTGGATTTTGTCATAGCACAAGTGAAATTTCTTTTATAACATATGCTAAGTTGTAATTGTCGGGGAATCAACTTATCAAAATGAATATGAACAATTAACACTTTTCTTTTTAATCTCTCCACGAGCAAGCTTAAGAATGTAATCATGCAACTTTTTTTCACATGCATAAGATACTATGAATTATATCATATTAATATTGACTTAGTTTGATGTTTGCTTCCTTTGGTTTGTTCTATTATAAAAGGATGTTAGGAGAATGCCTATGCAGTGTACGGATACGAGCTATCTAGTTAATGAATACTTAAAAATAGTATCACTGGTCATTCATTTAAATCATTACGCAACATGTTTGAGACACAAGACTCACAAAAAGAGTTATCAAAATAGGCAAGCTCAGCTCGGCTCGAGCCTTTTGGTCCAAGAAATTTGATGGGCTCAATTTTTGTAAATACATCTTAATTATAATAGGATAACTTACAAAAATTCTGTAAGTTTTGGAGCTAATTATCCTCTCTCCCACAATTTTAACATATTACATAAAATTTCATAAAATATGGGACAGTAATACATATCAAAATGACAGATACACCAATTTTGTGATACATTAGCAACTAACCTGAAAGTTATTATTTTTTATATAAGACGAAAATCAAGAAATTCCTTAATTTAATGCTGAAATAAAGGAATGTATCTTTGTTTGATTAATTTTATTCTATTACTATTTAAAAATGAGAAATTCATTAATATAAAATAAAAGCATGTCAATATTGATTATGTAATTTAATTAATTTCATTTTATCATGCTTTAAAATAATAAATTCGTTGACTTGATGTATCTATTATCAATTTGATGTATTCAACAAACTAAAGACTTTGATTCATGTGTATACAATTGCACAAATATACATTCATATATATCATGAAGACGTGCTAACATCCTAGATACATAAGAAAATTGATGAATTTTGATATAGGATATATAAAAAAATCATATGTATCATATACATACTAATACATACAATTTTTTGAAATATAATACATGTGGACATAGATATCAAGAACAATACAAATATGTACATATACATAGGAAAAGACAGCAAAGTCAGCTTAAGTTATACATGAAAAATTGATTACACACTTAAACTATTGTGATGACCTATTAAACATCTAGAATAATTAAAAGTGAATTAATTTCCACCCAACAGACATATAATCAGTCACATGCGAGAAGGTGTATATCGCTCGTGCCACATCATTGTCATATCACTACCACATCAACTGCTATATCAAATTTTATTTTTTTTCTTTATGTCACCTAGTTGATTATTCTCCACTATACACTAACAAAACCACCATAGAACCACCATCATTGCCACTACTCCATCACTAAATTCATATATTTCACCACCAAATCAAAATAACCACCACAAATGTCACCACCCACAATCAAATCTACCATAGAAATTACACCATCACCATTGTCATTATAAAAATGTAAAGAATCTCCACAAAATTCAATACCTATAACCAAACCCATCATTGAAATATCATCACCATATTCACCATCAAAAATTACAAAGAACCACCGCAAATTTGATATTCGCCATCAAATCTGAATCAAAATTACACCACCGTCAATTGATTTCAAATGTTAGCAAATATCACTCTCATTATCACCATTTGTTTCACTATCTCTAATTTCTTATTATTTAATACCCACCACCAAATATCTACACAGTACCACCACAAAATTATTATCAGTCTTAACTTTTTCTTAATACTTCATTTCTCCATATTTTTTAGATTTATGTTGTTTTTTCTTATCAAAGTTTTAATAGTAAAGAAGTGATAATTACTCCATTGAATTAAATTTTCCAAAACCAAAAATCCTCAATAAATAACTATTGGAAAATCAACAATTTTCCCATGAAACTATATTTTTTTGTTCAAAATGCTATATTTTTTGGACTTGTAATTTATTGATTATTTTAGCTTGTGTTATTTCCTTTAATCAAATGGGTGTATGATATTTCTTGAAAAAAAAAAGAATTTAGATATAATCTTTAAGGAAAAAGGGTCAAATTTACCCCTTTACTTTAGAAAATTGACTAAATATACCCATTATCATACTTTGGGGTCAAATTACCTTGTTGTCATACTTTAAGACTAAACTTGTCCCTCTATTTTTAAAAAATTAGCTAAATATATCCTTTGTCATACTTTGAGGCCAATTTTCCCTCGATGACATACTTTGAAGTCAAATTTACCCTAGAAACTTTTCACATGTACCTTTCTTTTAATAGAAAACCCCAAATCAATGTTAAATGATCCATTTTTAAATAATAAAACACTCTAATCTAACCCTTATGACCCAACCCACAAAATACACAAATAATTATGTCTATCTCAAATTTGTTGGTCAAATTTTTTCATTGAACAATATACTTCTCTTTCAATGTACAACACTGGTAGGTTGTTATAAATGAATAAAAAGTAAAATGAAATGGGATAATTCAAAATTATGGAATTAGAGAAAATGTCTATTACAAACTCAGACCATATTTCAGTTTTAGTTATTTTCAAATTTTCAAATTTTGTATGTAATTCTATGTGCAACTAGATTCTAGAATCTACAAATAAGTTTTTTGAGCAAATGACATGAATTTGTGTAGATCCAAATTGTACATTTAGGAATAAGAATGAAATGATGTCTGATTGACACATAAGGAGACATATTAACTCAATCACCAGAGAAATATCCAATGGGCCCAATCTGTTACATTTGATCGCTAAGTGTCATTTTTCATGAGCTCTGCACTAATGCATATCCATGAATTGAGGAAGGGGTACATTTATTTATATTTGCATTGATGCAGATCTTTTTTTCATGAGTTATGCACTGATAAATATCCAGTGACTTAATCTCGATGGAAAAATTTGATGAACAAGACTGGGGGGAGGGGTATATTTATTTATGTCTTTTTTTATGGCTCAAGTCGGGTTGGACGAGTTAAAAAATGGTTAATTTAATATTGATTTGGGCTTTTTTATTAAATGGAGGATACTTATGAAAAATTTCTTAGCAACAAGTGTAAATTAATCCCAAAGTATGACATCAAGGATAATTTTGACCTCAAAGTATGATGAAGGGTATATTTAGTTAATTTTCTAAAGTAGAGGGGTAAATTTGATTTCAACGTATGATAAAGGGTATGTTTAACCAATTTTTCAAAGTAGAAGGATAAATTTAATCCTTTTACCAATCATTAATGTAGGGAGGTTTGAAATGATATTGAAAGAATCTAAATAAAGAAAATAAAGTTTTATCTGAAGGTAAATATTGAAAATGGTGGATTCATGATGGGTGTTGGAGAAGAGAGAGAGGAAAGTGATGAAGAAAATACAATGAAAAAAGAAAATCATAAAAAGGTGTGAAAATTTTAAAAAAGAGAAAATATAAATAAATTTCAATAAACATGCCTCCTTTTCAATTATTTTTACTTTTTTCGCCACCTCCACTTCTAGGGTGGAACTAAATTTACTTTTAAGTAATATAGTGTCTCATCGCTCTCGGCGTATGTTAGCTCATCCTGCTAACATGCACCCTTCATAGCTAAAAAAGAACGAGAACAAACTAAGAAGGAAAATAATAATGCTAGAAGTTCATTGAGGATCGATAAAGCCAGGGAGATAGTAAGGAGGAAACTCTAGCTGATAGTGAAGAGCAGAGAGAAAGTAATGAAATAGTAACCATGAAAATTAAGGGTTCACCCCCAACTGAGTCAATCCAGGCTTGGAAGGGGAAGGGAGTTAGCTTCACTAAAAAACCAAGTACTAGCATAGTTGTACTGATAATAAACCTTATAAGCATGTCTGTGCTAGAGAAATAACAAGTCGAGCAGAGGACATATAAGGATAAAAATTGGGCAAATCTATTTTCATAAAATCAAGCTTCAACTAATGGTATGACTCTTAACTTTTTAGTGCCAGTTGTTATTGATAGGAAACCTAGGGTTTTGCTGGTGGAGGATGACATAGTGGACTCGACGAATAAATGGAACAATGCTTTAATACTCTATACAATGGGCAAAGTTCCAAGTTTTACATACTTAAAAGTTTGTATTATGAGAAATTGGAGCACTGTGACCCAACCTGAACTATACTAGCATGATTAAGGCTATTATATTGCTAAATTCAGCGATTCACATATGAATGGCATGCCTCTATGTTTAAAGATGTGGATCCCTACATTTGAATTTCAAAAGAAAATGCCTACTATGCTACCACTTTGGGTAAGATTGTATAGTTTACCTTTGAATTGCCGGGTCCATAGGACTTTAAGTAAGATTGCAAGTAGATTGAGTGAGCCGTTGTTTGCTGATGAATTTTACCGAAACCTAGAATAGAATCTATTATGCAAGAATCTCTAGTTGATACGAATATAGCTTAGGAATTTCCTAAGGAAGTAGAGATTATTGATACAAATGGGAGATTGTACGTTCAAAAGGTCTCTTATAACTAGAGACCACTATTTGGCCCCGCGTGATCTCAATTTGGACATATTTGTAGGGACAAATCACCCCCAGCTAAGGTATATGCTAAACCACATGAGATTGATCAAAATAAAAAGTAGAAAATCCCGAAGCAAAGAAAATAGTGCAGAAATAGATGGGGAAGTGGGTCTGGTTACTGGACAATTCAAAGATTATTCAAAAGCCAGAGCCAGAGCAACCTGTAAATCAGAAAGTGTCATCCAGTGTGGTTGCTATAGAAACACAAACCTCAAGAAATATATATCATGCTAAATGTTCTGTCACCCCTCCTAATGGGATGGGAAGTATGTCTTACGTTGACTTATTTATAACTGGATCAGCTCAAGAACACAAAAGGCCAAGAATAAAGTTACAGAATTCATTTTCACTATTATTATAGGGGGATATAGTGGGTAAGGTAGTACGAAGTCCTCCGGATAGGAGGGAAAAATCTCTATTATGAAATGGCCTATATTGAACATGAGAGGTTTTAATAAACCTCTTATGCAAAGGGAGATAGAGATTTATTTGCGTAAAAATAAAGTTGTCTAGCTAGATTGTTAGAGACAAAAATAAAGCCTGATAAATTCTTAGATAGTATCAATATTGTGCTAAAGGCCGGAGATATATCTATATTTATTTATGCTAAAGGCTGGAGATATATCCATAATTATAAGTCTAATGCTAGTGGTCGTATTTGGGAGATATTGAGAGATAATGATGTTCATGTACAAGAGTTGGATATTCATAAGCAATTCATTCATTGTAAGGTGAAAGGTAGACACTCAGAATTCAACTATCTGTTGACAGTAATCTATGAAAGTAATAATTTAGAGAAGAGAAGGGATATGTGGCAAGGACTTAACAGAATAAGGGCATCGATTGATGTACTTTGGTGCATTTTTGGGGACTTTAATTCTCCCCTCACAAGTGCTAATAGAGTGGGGGTCCAGCTTGTAGCAGATGCTGAAACTAAAGACTTCGAAGAAACTATGGCAATGCTGAAACTAGGGGATATGAAGGCATATGGTAGACATTGTACCTTGACAAAAAAACATATGTGATGTAGAACAAATAGAGCAATATGTAATAAGCCTTGGGTGCTGCATATAGGAGCTTAATAGCTCAATTTCTTGAGAATCATTTTTCTAATCACTCATCTATTCATATTGATATAATTCTTGGACGAAAACAGGGGAAGAAACCTTTTAGATTTTTAAATGCCCTACCTGATAAAGTTGGGTTCATTTCTATTGTGCAATAAATATTTGCTACGACCCGAACACTGGCTTGGCCGTGATGGACAATCTTAAGCCTACCTTAGGCCAGAGACAACCCCCATAGCCTTACCTCAAGAGCACAACAAAGATAAATAGTGAAAGCCAACCAAGACAATGAAAGATATATAAAACCAAAAGAAAATGGAAGAGAACCTTTTAGATTTTTAAATGCCCTACCTGATGAGGTTGGGTTCATTTTTATTGTACAGCAAATATTTGCCACGACCCGAATATGGGCCTGGCCGTGATGGACAATCTGAAGCCCACCTTAGGTCAGAGACAAGCCCCTTAGCCTTACCTAAATAGCACAATAAAGACAAATAACAGAAGCCAACTAAGTCAATGAAAGATATATAAAACTAAAAGAAAATGTGTGAGTCAAAACAAGACATCAATGACATCACAATCCTATCCACGAAACCCTCTAAATCAAGAAAACCAAATAAGTCGGGACATGCCCTCGACTATAACAAAAAGAATCCAAAGTAAAAAGACATTACAGAAACAAATAAAATGACCGAGCCTTTCAAAGGATGAAGGTTCACCACTTAACAACTGATCAACAAATGTGCCTAACTGCCTAACGCTGCATAAGAGCAATAGAAAAGTCCTTGAAACTAATACTCATAAAATGATGTTGCATCCGTGGGCGGTCAGTGGGGCGAGCACTAGTATTTAACTTAAGGGATAGGGATAAAATAATGCATTTACCAAAAGTTAGTCATAGACCATATGAACCGAATTCATATATATATATATTGAATGTCGGGATAGGGACAATGGTAAATTAACATGATAGTTTAAATGATTAGCCTGAACTATGTAGCTAGCAGTAAATTAACATGATAGTTTAAAGTATTAGCCTGAAATATGTAGCTAGCTCCATTCTAAAGGAACCCATGGACTATATGGGTCCAAATCTCCTTGCCAGAAGGCCCCTAGTCTATGTTAGCTGCATGTACCGACGAATGGATAAAGACACCAAGGCGATAGCAATCCAAAATATAATGTATATCTAGACACATGATTGTATAAACCCCCAACATCGGCAACGTGTTTTCCAATGTTGGTCCCCCTGGGTTTACACCTTCACGATGAGCTACACAATTGCCTTTAAGCCTATATTAAAATAGTTTGCACATAATCCAATCATTAACCAAGGAGTCATTTATTAAGGCATTTACAACCTTGGTATCATCATACCAATATTCTTGCATGCTAATTCAACTATGCCAAAGTATCCCATTTAACCATTAGACTCCCAAGTTCTATTTAAAATCCCAAACCATGGTCACCAAGGGCATTCCAAAACCATAGACACCAAGGGTATTCCAAATCCATTTTTATCCATTAATGTAATGCAATATTTCAAAAGACAAGTTAAATTATGCAAATATCCATATTAGAAACCAAGTTACAATATGGTTTTAGGTTAATGCCATTACAAAGCCAGAAATTCATCAAATTTGGTGAAACCCGTGTCAGCCATTTAAACCAAAATCACAATGCACCAAATCAGTCCCAAAACCATTAATTAAAGAACGAATAATCCATTTTTAAATATAGGACAAGTAATTCAAGTAATAGCTGCCAAAAACCCTCAACCGAATTTCAAGCCCATCGATTCAAATCACATGAATATTCAATAAATTGATGCCATAATGTAAAATTCATGTTAAGTAAAGAGAAATATGCCTGAAATACAGAAAAAATTAAAGAGAAATCAAAGTTTGGAGCTCGAAGTAGTGATTTCTTCTAAAACCCTTGAACTTTCTTGGGTTGAGAGTTAAAGAAAAGAATCATGATGTTTGATTTGATAACTGAAAGAAAAATGGTCAATTTGGTGTTTTAAAGTCGTTTAAGACCATAAATCCCCTCATCACAAGTGAAAAAACAAAAATTGGATGAAAAATACATAGCAGCGTGGCGCGTTGCTATCGCAGAGGGTAGCCTCCATGCCACGCTCCTATCATGGAGCATAAGTGAAGTGCCACACCACTATCGTGAACCCTTACTACCTCGGGTCCCAAAATAACCTCGAACCCCTTCTAAAAATTTTGAAACTTTTCTAAAACACCCTTTATTATGTTTCAAGTAGAAAATTGACATTACACACATGAGAGGGTCAAAAATAAAATAATCAAATTTTACGGGGTCTTACATCATCCCCCATTTGGACTATTCATCCCTGAATGAGAAGTTTGGAGGTTTTTAACACGATAATTGAAAAATGTAATAGAATTCAAGGACATATTCATAATGCAATAAGAGGAAAATGAAATTCATACCTTAAGCACTTTCATCCAAAGTTGAAACAAGAACGAGTATTTGGTTTTCTTATCTTCTTTAGATTCTCATGTAGCTTCTTCTACCTTTTGATTTCTCCAAAGAACCTTCACCGAAGCTATATCCATTGTCCTCAATCTACAAACTTGTCTATCCAGTATCTAAATCAGGACTTCTTCATAAGACAACAAATTCGTAACACCAACATCCTTAACTAACACTATCAAAGAAGCATCACCCATACACTTCTTAGCCATGGATACATGGAAACTGGGATGAATTGATGCCAAACTCATTAGTAAATTTATTTCATAAGAGACATTCCTAATTCTTCTTACAATTTGGTATGGACCAATGTAACAGGGTCTGATCTTTACCTTTTCCCCAAATCTCATAACTCCTTTCATAGGAGAGACTTTCAAGAACACCCAATCACTAACATCAAACTCCAACTCCCTTTGCCTCACATCCACATAATAATTTTGGCGACTTTAAGCTATCTTAAGTCTTTTTATAATTACCTTCACCTTCTCCATTACTTGGTAAACCAAGTCAGGTCTAAACAACCTAGTCTTACCTACCTTAAACCATCCAATAGGAGACCTGTACCTCCTACCATAAAGAGCTTCAAAAGGGGCTATTTGAATGCTGGAATAATACCTGTTGTTGTAAGCAAATTCAATAAGAGGCAAATGGTCTACCCAATTACCTTTAAAGTAAATTACATAGGCCCTTATCATATCCTATAAAGTCTTAATAGTGCACTCCTCTTATCTATCCATTTAAAGGTGGACGAAAGTGCTAAGGTTCACCTGGGTACCTAAACCTTTCTGAAATGAATGCTTCAAGTAAGAAAAGAACTGCGTACCTCAATAAAAATGATGGACACTGATGCTTCATAATACTTAACTATATCCTAAATGAACAACTTAGCATAATTCTCTCTTGAATAGTTAGTCCTCACAGGAAAGAAGTAAGCAAACTTAATCATTCTATCTACGATGACCCCAATTGAATCATACTAATTGCGAGACCGTGGAAGAACCGTAATGAAATCCATATAAATCATATCCTACTTCCACATGGGAAATTCTATCTCTTGGGACATGCCACCAGGCCTTAAATATTCTACTTTGACTTGCTAACAAACCATACATTTAGCAATAAAATTTTCCATATCTCTCTTCATATTATTTCACTATAGATTTCCTTTAACCCATGATACATTTTGGTCGAAGCTAGATGAATTGTATATCTGAACTCATGAGCTTTAATCAAAATCCTTTCCTGTATTCCATCACCATCAGGAACACACAACCTTCCTTGATATCTCAAGATGCCATCTCCCCCATCTCGAAAGCCATAACCTTTTACTCACCCATATCATCTTTGATCTGCATGAGTATGGGATCTAGAAATTGCTTCTCCTTGGCCTTAACAACAAGAGATGACTTAACCACTTCTTGAACAATCTCTCCTTCATCCTCGGTGTCTAAAAGGTAAACTCTTAAATTGGCCAGCAGGTGAATGTCCTTCATACATCCTGTTTTCTTCTCATCAATATGGAATAGAAATCTCATGAATAAGCTGCTAAGAGAATCAGCAACAATATTAGCTTTACCTGGGTAGTAATACAAACTTATGTCATAGTCCTTAAGTAGATCGAGCCACTGCCTTATCCTGAGATTTAATTCCTTCTATGTAAACATATACTGCTAGATTTTATGGTCAGAATAAATATCCACATTCACCCTGTACAAATAATAGTGCCAAATATTCAAAGCTAAGACCATAATCGCCTCTCTAGATCATGAGTTGGGTAATTCCTCTTATGAACCTTAAGTTGCCTGAAGCATAGGCTACAACCTTACTATGCCGAATCAAAACACAACCTAATCTCACACGGGATGCATCACAATACACATCAAACCCATTAATACCCTTGGGTAGGGTCAGCTAAAGTATAATTCAACTTATTTTTTAACTTGTCAAAACCACCCTCACATGTATTTGACAAAAAAAACTCAACCTTTTTTTGAGTCAACTTCGTCAGTAGAGCAATAATAGTTGAAAAACTCTTCACAAACCCCTCATAGTACCCAGTCGATCCCAAGAAGCTTTTAATGTTGATTGGAGTCATGTATATAGGACATTTCTTAACTACCTATACTTTATGTGGATCCACCTTGATCCCGTCACTAGAAATAATATGCCCAAGAAAGGTCACAACACTTAGCCATAATTCACACTTAGAAAATTTTTGCATACAATTTTTGGTCCTTAGAGTTTGTAACACAATTCAAAGGTGATTGACATGATCCTCCTTAATTTTGGAGTACACTAAAATTTCATCAATGAAAGCTATAACAAACAAATCTAGAAACTACATGAGCATCAGATTTATAAGATCTATGAATGAAGTTAGGGCATTAGTTAACTCAAATGACATCACCAAAAACTCATAGTGGTGATAGTGGGTTCGGAAAATAGTCTTGGGAATATCAACCTCCCTAATTTTCAATTGATGATAACCCAAACAAAGATCAAATTTAGAGAAACACCTAGCACCCTAAAGCTGATTGAAGAGGTCATCAATTCTAGGAAGAGGGTACTTGTTCTTCACTATTACCTTATTTAACTAATGATAGTCTATATACATCTAAAGAGACCTATCTTTATTTTGCACAAAAAGTATAGAAGCACCAGAGAAATACTAGGACGGATGAAACCCTTATCAAGAAGATCTTTTAAATTCTTCTTTAGTTTCTTTAGTTCAGTTGGAGCCATCCTATAAAGAGGAATAGAAAAGGGATAGGTATAGGGTAGAAGATCAGTCACAAATTTTATTTCCCTATCAGGAGAAATTGCAGGAAGATCATTGGAAAAAACTTTTGAAAATTTATTAACCATAAGGACTAATTGCAAAAAGGGACTCTTAGAGTTAGAATCCTTAACCCGAACTACATGATATAAACACCCCTTGGAAATTAACTTTTGAGCTCTAAGATTGGAAATAAACCTCCCTTTGGGTACTAAGGAACTTCCCTCCCATTAAATTACCAGTTTATTAGCAAAATGGAAACTAACTTTTGGCTCATTCAATCTAAAGAAGCATAGCACAAATGGAGCCAATCCATCCATAAGATTTCATCAAAATCCATCGTATCAAGTTCTATTAAATCTACCAATGTCTCTTATAAAGAATGGACACCACGCAACATCATATATTTTTTTAGCAATAATAGACTCACACGAGTAAAAACAAAAAAGAGGGCAAAAATATTTTTAGTACCAAAACTAAAGTGCACGACCACATAAGGGGTCACATAAGATAGGGTAGAGCCCAAATCAAATAAATAATAAACATCACGAGAGATGAACTTTAACATACAAGTGACAACATCTGGGGATGCCTCAGATTCCTGATGAGTAGCAAGTGCATAGAGGCAATCTATGCCATTATCGATACCTGAACTAGCACCCTTAGGTACATGAGCTGAAGAAGTGGCGATTGGGACTTTATTAGCTCTAGTAGAAATGTTAGCTATAAGATAATTCTACTGCAATTAACCAGGTTCACCATAATTAAAAGATAGGTTCCTATCCTCCTTACAAGATCCACGGTAAAGCTGTCTGCAAAACAGCAAGGAGGATAGGGTGGGGATGACTGAGCTCTACTGACCTGACATTGGGCACCCTGTGCCTTAGGACCACTGCTAGACTAAAATTGATAATCACCTAAAGGCTTAGGATAAGGAACACTAGCTGTTGAATAAGAATTTTGCCAATTCTTCCTCTTAGCCCACTTCCTACCATCCCTTCCACTGTTCTACTGATTTATATTCTGCTCTGCATACATGAATTTCTTGCTCTACCCTTATCCTATATCTACCTGCTTCCTTTTCTTATCTTTCTTATGTTGTATATAAACTACTAACCTAGATATGTCCATATCATTATTTAATATGGTAGCCTTACTCTAACACTAACTCACAAGACAAACAAAAAGCAAATTTACTCATTTGGGATCTCATATTAGACATCAATTCTAAAGCATAATAGGACAACTGTTGGAACTTCAATGTGTACTCCTTAACACTCATCTTATCCTGCTTCAAGTTCACAAAATCTTTGACCTTAGACCATCTCAACTCTTAACAGAATAAATGATCAAGAAAGGCACCTAAAAAATCATCCTACATCATCGGCTCAACAACATCAACCCTTATCTCTTCCCACTCCTCATACCACTGGTAAGCTATATTTTTTAACTAATAAGCAAAAACCTCTACACCTTCTGAATCCGTGCGTCACCCTAAAAATCTTCTCTATCTAATCAACAAACCCTTGAGGATCATCCTCAAACTTAAAGCTTGAAAAGGCTGAAGGGGTTTAATCTCATAAATTATCCAACCCTTATGACCTTACACAAATTAGAAATAGGACCAATATGATCAGATCAATGAGACTGTGATACCACAAGCTAAGCAAGTATATAATTAGACTGAAGGAACTCCACATTAAAGATATCTCCCTGAGGTGACTGAGCATAATTATCACCAGCCCGAGAAGCTTTAGGAGGACTAGTAGGAACCTGTGGAACCCTAGGTAGAGCGGTACAGTTAAGATACAAGACCCTAGACCGAGCCTCAACTCTATAAGTAGGGCAAATTCTCTCCATATTTTCCTCTAGTGGGACAAAGGTTCCAATAGAGTTTTTATGATTGTCAGATCTTTGGGGAGGTATGGTCTTAAATGTGCATAATCCAGGACTTAGAGAAGTGTTATAGAAACTAGACTCTATAGCCCAAAATAGAATACAAGAAAGGAAAATATTCCAATTTTCCTTGTAGCCTTCCCCTTATAAGTGTGGTACACTACACACCTATAAAAGGAACTCTACTCGATATGACTTTTTGGATACCCAACGATCTAGAACCATGCTCTGATACCAAACTTGTGATGACCTGAACCCAAGCCTGGCTGTGATTGGCAATATCAAGCCTACCTTAGTCTAGTGACATCCCCCTTAGCCTTACCTCAAGAGCACAATATAAAATAGTGAAAGCCAACCAAGCCAATAAAAAATGTATAAAACAAAAGCAAATGTAAGATTCAAAACAATACATCAATGATATCTCAATCCTATCCACAAAAGCCTCTAAAACAAGAATACCAACTAAGTCGGGGCATGCATGAAACACCTCAAATTTTGGCCCTTGAAAATTTCTTAAGCTTTGAGATCACTGCCTTAGTTATGAATTAATCCCATGAGTCATAGGGAGTCTTAATAGGTTGGGTAAACCTAGTTATAGGGTGACCAGTATGTGGTGTTGAGTTTCTATCCTAGTTACGATTTAAGGGAATGAGTTGTAAAGTTTAGTGATGAGTTGTTAGGAGGAGTCATAACCAAATCAAGTGAGTTTATGGCTTGATTCTTCTCTAAGTATGAGTGTCTCACTAAGATCCATAAGGATAGGTTGTGAGTCTTGAGATAAAGTCGTAGGATGTCTAGTGTTCAACCCAATTGAGTTTTATGTTGACGATGACTTGACCTTACTAGCCGTATAGTCTTGTTACGAGTAAACTTATTGAGTCATAAGGTTGAAAGTATATGGGTATCTTGGTAACTATCTTGGTTATGATTCGTGACTATGAGTCGTAAGGAGGGGTTACGAGTCCATGGTGGATTCATAGTCCAAGGAGATATTTTTTTAGTCTTTTAAGTTAAGGGCATTTTGGACATTTTCCTTTTTGCCCAACTTGAAACCCACGTCCTATAACCTCTTTAGGTTATACTTAGTCCTCATAAATACATACAATAAACTCTCAAACACTCTTAAATCCTCGAGGTCAAGGATATTTAGGGTTTTTCAAGAGACTAACCAATTGGGGATTTCAAGGATGATTTCTCTCTGTATTTCTTAGTATTTAAGGCATGTTACTTCCCTTATTATCAATTTTGTAAAAGCATATGATAAAGTATTGTTCATGAAATATTAAACAAAATCTCATGGGGGTATAATGGAATCTCCCTAAGTGAATGATTTATGAAAACCTTGTGGGGTATAAAGGAATCCCCCAAGTTTATTTTAATAATAGAGTTTACGGGGTACTTAGGAATCATTTAAGTGTTGGCTAATAACATTACTTGAAAGCTACAATTGGTATAATGATACCACTTAATAATGCCTTAATAATTGTCTCCTGGGATTGTGGTTTGATGACATGTTAAATGTTTTAATTGGGAAATAATAGGGGTTGTGGTAGCTATCCATAAAGGTGTGAGTCCAAAGGATGGATACTAGAAACTCATGTTTGCTGATATGAGGGTTGGACTTGATGATTGTGTGCTTATGGGGTACGAGGGAATACTTTAAGCCAATAGATGTATATATATCATGGAGGGTGACGGGTATAAGGGAATACTTGGCAATTTATGATATCTCTAGTTCATCTAGCTAACATGCACTGGGTTCCGTTCAAGGGGTATCACTGGACCCACATAGCCAATAGGTGGACTTATCATGATAAATCTACACAACCTAGGTTAAGGTTTTAAATGCATGGTAAATCTTGTTCCCTATCCCGGCATGGTATATATATGTGTGTATGTGTATTTGCATATGGTTATGTGCTTTGGTTTGACTTAGTTTTGGATTGATGGCATTACTTTATATGTGCCCCTAAGTACCATGCTAGTATTTACCCTACTAACCGTCTTCGAATATTGTATCCCCACGTGATGTATGAACAGGCCATACTTTTACTCTTTTTTCTCAATGACTAGGTGATTTATGGATAAATTTTGAGTCAAATTAAAGTGGTGAGCTTTCATACTTTGGAAGACCTCATTTGATACTGTGGATTTCTTTATGTCCTTACTATTCCCTTGGTCTTTGTTTTGGCTATGATCGGGGGCATGTCCCAACTAGATATTTTTTGGTTTTGATTAGAGGCTTTGTTGGACTATTGTGGGCATGGGCGATATTAGTATTGGAATTGGTATTAGTATTGGCATTGGTACTGGTATTGGTAGGTCTTGTTATAGACTTATTATAATATCTTTAAATTAATATTCTCTTATCCTGTTATAGGTTTGGAATTCTTCCGACATGGGGTGTAAGAAGGTTAATGGTTTAGGTATTGAAGGTGGTGTCTAGTCTTGGCTAGACTTTAGATACCTGACACGACCAGGACTTGGTTTAGGTTATGTCATATTAGTATCAAAGCCTAGGTTCATGGTCAATTGGGTGTCCACAAAGTCATGTCAAACAGAGTCTCTTTTATGGGTATGTAGCACTCCACACTCATAAGGGAGAGTCTATGAGGTATTTAGGAATGTTTCTCTTTTTTGTGTCCTTTTTTCAAGTTGCAAAGTCTAAGGTCTATGATCTCTCTAATTACTATTTGTTCTCCTTTCATATTATGCCTCCAAGAAGATCTGATGTTCATAGGAACCCTTTGTCTCATCTGATGGCCATAATAGAGCTCCATTGTTTCTCCTGTCCTTTCTCAGACACCTCAAGCTAACGTGTCTAATGCATTTGATACTGTGGATTTCTTTATGTCCTTACTATTCCCTTGGTCTTTGTTTTGGCTATGATCGGGGGCATGTCCCAACTAGATATTTTTTGGTTTTGATTAGAGGCTTTGTTGGACTATTGTGGGCATGGCCGATATTAGTATTGGAATTGGTATTAGTATTGGCATTGGTACTGGTATTGGTAGGTCTTGTTATAGACTTATTATAATATCTTTAAATTAATATTCTCTTATCCTGTTATAGGTTTGGAATTCTTCCGACATGGGGTGTAAGAAGGTTAATGGTTTAGGTATTGAAGGTGGTGTCTAGTCTTGGCTAGACTTTAGATACCTGACACGACCAGGACTTGGTTTAGGTTATGTCATATTAGTATCAAAGCCTAGGTTCATGGTCAATTGGGTGTCCACAAAGTCATGTCAAACAGAGTCTCTTTTATGGGTGTGTAGCACTCCACACTCATAAGGGAGAGTCTATGAGGTATTTAGGAATGTTTCTCTTTTTTGTGTCCTTTTTTCAAGTTGTAAAGTCTAAGGTCTATGATCTCTCTAATTACTATTTGTTCTCCTTTCATATTATGCCTCCAAGAAGATCTGATGTTCATAGGAACCCTTTGTCTCATCTGATGGCCATAATAGAGCTCCATTGTTTCTCCTGTCCTTTCTCAGACACCTCAAGCTAACGTGTCTAATGCTAAGTTTCGCCAGTCGATCCATCTACTTACTCAGTTGGTTGCCTCCTAGACTGAGTGTAAGGATTTGGTTGCTCCACCATCTGAGGCCACTAGAGTTGGCCAATTTATGAGTTTGAATCCTCCTATTTTCATAGGTAAGAAGGTTGAGGAGAATCCTCAAGGTTTCATAGATGAAATAGAAAAGATTTTCCATGTGATTTATATTACTGAGGTGGAAGGTATGGAGTTTACAGCCTATCAGTTAAATGATGTAGTGCATAAGTGGTATAAAGAATAGGAGTAACTCAGGGGTGTAGACGTTGAGTCTGCCTTATGGGAGAACTTCTCTAGTTCTTTTCTTCATTACTTCTTTTCTCAGAAGTTAAGGGAGAGGAAGGCCTAAGAATTCATGAATTTGAGGCAAGGAAGAATGACAATTAAGGAGTATGCCTTAAAGTTTCATCAATTGTCTTGGTATACTCTGTTGTTGGTGTCTAGCATGAGGTCTAGAGTAAGAAAATTTACTTCTAGGTTATCTCGTGATTTGATTCTAGAAAGTAAGTCTTCCTTGTTGAACAAGGATATTGATATCTCCAGACTGGTCGTGTATATACAACAGGTTGAGGAAGAGAAGAAGAAGAAAGTATAGATAAGGGAAAGGCAGAATAAGAAGTTTAGGTTTTTTAATCAGGGTGGAGGTCGATAACAGAGCAGTAAAGATGGTGAAAAATGGTCTAAGAATAAGTAGGAGAGATCTTGTTCCTACTCTATGGCTAGTGCTCCTAATTCAAAGTCATCGGATGATAGTTGTTCATAGCATGATAGTGGGTTTAAGGCACAGGGTGCCCAATCTCAGACTAGTGGGGCTTAATCAGCTCCATTATATCATTCTAATAGATTTTATAGTCAATTATATTGGGGTTTTTGTGATAAGAGAAGGGATAGATATTTTAAATATGGTGAGCCAGGGCATGTGCTTAGAAATTATTTTATGGGTAAGGTTGTTTTTGGGGAAAATAACATTTTGGTTTCTTTTTCATCAGCTCTTGTACCAAAGGGTGCCCTATCTGGCTCCAATACTGGTTTGAACTAACTCTATGCTCTCACTACCCATTAGGAGTCTGAAATATTGCTTGATGTCATTATTGGTATGTTGAAACTCTTTTCTCTTGATGTGTACTGTTTACTTGATCCAGGGTTCACTCTTTCTTATATGACCCCATTTATGGCTGTATATTTTGGTTTTTGTTTTGAGTGTATTTTAGACCTTTTTTCTGTTTCTACCCTGGTGGGTGACTATGTGGTGGCAAGAAAAGTCTATAGCAGTTATGTGATATTCGTCGGTAGTAAGGAGAGTTTGGTGGATTTATTTGAATTAGACATGGTTGATTTTTATGTCATTTTGGGGATTGAATGGTTCCACTCATGCTATGCCTTTTTAGCTTGTCAGACCTGTAATGTTATTTTCAAGTTTCCTAGTGAGCTTGTCCTTGAGTGGGAAAGGGGATCTCTGGTGCCTAAGGAAAGGTTTATAACGTATCTTAAAGCCCAGTAATTAATTTTCAAAGGATGCCTTTATTATTTGGTCCAGGTTAAAGATTTTAACTTGGAGGGTCCTTCCTTACAATACATCTCGGTGGTGAATGAATTTCTCAAAGTTTTTTTTGATGAACTTCCTGGTGTCCCTTCCGTTAGGGAGATTGATTTTGGGATTGGTCTCAATTCAGACACTCATCCTATCTCTATTCCCCTATATAAAATGGCTCCGCCTGAGTTAAAGGAGGTTAAGAAGTAATTAAAAGATATTTTAGATTAGGGTTTCATCCATCCTAATATGTCCCCGTGGGGTGTACCTATTTTGTTTGTGCGCAAAAAGGATGGTTCTCGTAATATATGTATTGATTACCGACAATTGAACAAAGTGATGGTAAATAATAAGTACCCTCTTTCAAGGATAGATGATCTATTTGATCAACTTTTGGGTGCTAAGTTTTTCTCTAAGATCAATCTTAGATTCGAGTATCATAAGCTAAAGATGAGGGAGGTGGATATCCCTCAGACTGCCTTCCGTACTCGATATGGATATTCTAGTTCCTAGTTGTGTATTTTGGGTTGACTAATGCCCCACGACATTTATGGACTTGATAAATAAGGTCTTTCATCAATTTCTATATTTGTTCGTTATTGTATTTATAGATGATATTTTGGTATACTCTAAGAGTGAGGCAAATCATGCCGATCACCTCCGTATAGTGTTGTAGATCTTGAAAGACCATTATTTGTATGCTAAGTTTCCTAAGTCTTAGTTCTGGTTGAACGATGTTACTTTCTCAGGTCATTTCATATCTAGTAGGGGATTATAGTGGATCCATAAAAGATTGCAATGTTTAAGAAATGGCCTAGACCCATGACTCTAACCGATATTTAGAGTTTCTTGGGTTTAGTCGATTACTACTGGAGATTTATGGAAAGTTTCTCTTCTTTAGCTGCCCAGTTGACTAAGTTAACTCAGAAAAAGGAGAATTTCTTATGGTCTGATGCTCGTGAGGGTAGATTCGAGAAGCTGAAGAATAAGCTGACTTTGACTCCAATCTTAACTTTACCTAAAAGAACTGATGGTTTTGTGGTATATTATGATGTATCCTGTGTGGGGCTTGGTTGTATTTTGATGCAGCATAGCAAGGTGGTAGCTTATTCCTTTAGGTAATTGAAAGTGCATGAGAAGAATTATCGCACTCATGACTTGGAGTTGTTGGCTGTGGTGTTCGCATTAAAAATTTGGCATCACTATTTGTATGGAGTGAATGTGGATATCTTTTCTTATCATAAGAGCTTACAATATATGTTCACTCAGAAAGAGCTAAATCTCAAGCAAAGTAGGTGTCTTGAGCTACTCATGGATTATGACATGAGTCTTCACTTGCAGGTAAAGCTAATACAGTTGTGGATGCTCTTAGCAGTTTATCCATAGGGAGTCTAGATCACGTGGTTAAGGATAACCTGGAATTGGTGAAGGATATTCACCATTTAGCTAACCTTGGAGTTCATCTCTTGGACTCAAAAGATGGTGGTGTATTTGTACATAAGGTGGCACAGTCATCTCTTGGTATTGAAATAAAGGAGAAATAGGTATTGGATCCTGTCTTAATAGAGATTAAGGGAGATGTAGGTCAGCAGAAGGTGATGACCTTTAAGATTAGGGGTAATGGTATCTTGAGGTACCAAGGGAGGTTGTGTGTTCCCAATATTAATGGATTGCGATGGAGGATTTTGGTTGAAGCTAATGAGTCGCATTATACCATTCATCCTAGTTTGATGAAGTTGTATCGTGATCTTAAGGAGATCTATTGGTGGAAAAATATAAAGCTAGATATGGCCAGTTTTATGGCTAAATGAATGATGTGTCAACAAGTGAAAGTTGAGCACTTAAAGCCTAGAAGGTTGTATCAATAAATTGAGTTACCTGTATGGAAGAGGGAAGTGGTTAATATGGATTTTGTTATCGGTCTTCCCCAATCTCAAAATTAGTTTGATTCAATTTGGGTCATCATGGATAAGATGACTATGTCTGCTCACTTCTTGCCAGTAAGGACTAATTTTTGGCGGAAGATTACACAAAATTGGTCATTGAGAAAATTGTTAAGTTGCATGCGGTACCTGTTTCCATCATGTAAGATTATGGTGCTCAGTTCTCATCATAATTTTAGTGCTCATTTTAGAAGGGTTTGGGGACTAAGGTGAGCCTAGATACTGATTTCCATCCACAATCAGATGGGCAAGCGAAAAGGATTATCCTGATGTTGGAAGATATTCTTTGAGCTTGCATGATTGATTATGGTGGTATTTGGGTTAATCAATTGCCTCTTATAGAGTTTGCCTATAATAATAGCTACCACTTTAGTTTTGGAATGGCTCAATTTGAGGCTTTGTATGGTAGGAAGTGTAAGTCTCCTATTGGGTGGCTCGAGGTTGGTGAGGTGGAGATGTTTGGCCTGGATTTGGTTCATCAAGCCATGGAGAAGGTGAAGGTGATTTGGGATATACTTAAAGCCATCCAAAGTCGCCAAAAGTCCTATGCGGATGTGAGGTATAGAAAGATAGAGTTTGAGGTTAGTGATTGGGTATTCTTAAAGGTATCTCCCATAAAGGGAGTAATGTGGTTAGTGAAGAAGGGGATGCTCATTCCTCGATATTTCATCCCATACTTGGTCTTGAAGAGGGTTGGTAATATTGCATATGAATTGGAGTTGCCCTCTAGTTTGAGCTTCATTCACCAGTGTTCCACATGTCAAAGTTGAAAAAGTGTGCGGGTGATTTGTCTCTGATTGTGCCTATCAAGTATATTGGTATTTTGAATTCCTTTTCTTATAAGGAACTCCTGCTTGAAATCTTGGATCTGCAAGTCAGGCGATTGCGGACTAAGGATACAGCTTTGATAAAAGTTCTTTGGAGAAACCACAAGGTTGAAGAGGTTAATTGGGAAGCTGAAGAGGACATAGATTCTAAGTATCTATTCCTATTCCCTACTTCAGAAAATCATGTTTGAGGTATGTGTTGATCTTAACATCTTTGTTAAAGGGAAATCGTAAATTCCTTGGTATTCTATTTTTTGTCTTAAAGGTAAGAGTAGTGATGTTTAGGGTTTAATTATGCTAGTAAATGCCTTGTCCCATTATTCGAGGATGAATGATCTAAGTAGGGGAGAATTGAAATACCCCAGAGTTTGGCCCTTGAAAATTTCTTGAGCTTTGAGCTTACTTCCTTGGTTATGACTTGACCTCATGAGTCGTAGGGTGTCTTAACGGGTCAGGTGACCCTAGTTTCAGGGTGACCAGTGTGTGATGTTGAGTTTCTATCCTAGGTAAGATTTGAGGGAACGAGTCGTAAAGGCTAGTGACGAGTCCTTAGGAGGAGTCATAACCAAATCATGTTAGTTTGTGGCTAGATTCTTCTCTGAGTACGAGTGTCTCACAAAGAGCCGTAAGGATAGGTTACAAGTCATGAGATGAAATCAGAGGATGTCCAGTGTTTAACCCAATTGAGTTTTGTGTTGACCATGACTTGACCTTATGAGTCGTTTGATCATGTTACGAGTAAGCTTGTTCAGTCGTAAACTTGACAGTGTATGGGGATCTTTGTCACTGTCGTGGTTATGATTCATGGTTATGAGTCATAATGAGGGGTTACGAGTCGTAAGGAGGGGTTACGAGTCCATGGTTAACTCACAGTCAAAGGCGACATTTTTTCCATCTTTTAAGTTAAGGGTATTTTGGATATTTTCCCTTTTGCCCAACTTGAAACCCATATCTTATAACCTCTTTTGGTTATTCTTAGCCCCCATAAACACATCAAATAGACTCTCAAACACTCTCAAATCCTCAAGGTCAAGAACATTTAGGGTTTTCAAGAGTCTAAATAATTAGGGCTTTCAAAGGTGATTTCTCTCTATATTTATTGGTGTTTATGACGTGTTAATTTTTCCTTATTGTCAATTTTGTGAAAGCATGTGATTTGGAATATTATTCATGAAATATTGATGTTGGTTTGAACTATGAGTTGAGGATTCTTAATACAAATTATTTAAATGCTTTTTCCATGATATTTATAAAACTATTGTGCTTAAACTGATGGTTGGTAAATGCATTGGGGTGCATGGAATCGGTAGATGGAAATAGGGGTATAATGGAATCCCCAAATTGATTTTTTTGGTATGAAAATTGGTAATAAACTCAATCCACCTGCATAATTGATTTTGGTTATGAATTATCACTTGACTTTCCTTGTTTCTTGTAACTAATGCATGGTATAAATAATTAAATGGTTAAGGATAGTATTAAACAAAACCTCATGGGGGTACAATAGAATCCCTTAAGTGAATAATTTATGAAGACCTTATTGGGTACAAAGGAATCCCCCAAGTGATTTTAATAATAGAGTCTACGGGGTACTTGGGAATCCCCTATGTGTTGGCTAATAACATTATATGCAGGCTATAGTCGATATGACGATACCACTTAATAATGCCTTAATAATTCCCTCCTGGGCTTATGGTTTGGTTATGTGTGAAATGTTTTAATTGGGCAATGATAGAGTTGTGATAGCTAACCGTGAAGGTGTGAGTCCGAAGGACGAACACTAAAAACTCATGTTTGTCGATATGAGGGTTGGTCTTGATGACCGTGTGCTTGTGGGGTATGAGGGAATCCCTCAAGCCTATTCACATATAGATGTATCATGGATGGTAAAGGGTATAAGGGAATCCCTAGCTATTTATGATATCTCGATTTATGTGACTGACATACATTGGGGCCCGTTTAGGGGGTAATACTGGACCCATATAGCCCGTGGGTGGACTTATGACAGTAAAGCTGCACAACACAGTTTAAGGTTTTGAAATGCATGCTAAATCTTGTTCCTTATCCCAGTATGGTATATATATGTGTGTGTGCGTGTGTATTTACATATGGTTATGTGCGTTGGTTTGACATGGTTTTTGATTGAAGACATTACTTTATCTTTATCCCTGAGTTACATGCTAAAGTTAACCCTGCTAACCGTCTTTAGACATTGTATCCCCACGCGATGCAGGAACCGACCATACTTTTACTCCTCCTTCTTAGTGCCTAGGTGATTTAGGGACAACTTTTGAGTCAGACTGTAATACCCCAAACTTTCTTTATGTCAAATCTAGTATCCAGAAGAGTTAGTGATAACTTTTTAAATGATTAATATATAAATTAGATAGAATTTCCCCAATTTTGAGTTTTTATCATGTGGAAAATTGAATTAGCGTTCCAATGATACCAATTTCATCCAAATCTAGTATCGGAGTAATAAGTTATGGACATTTTACAGAGAACTGTCGGTACTGCCCAGAAGTGACGGTCAGGTTGGCGGACCGTCGAGCTAGCAATGGACCGTTGCCCAAGCTATTGCGACTAAGGCAGTGAAACCATCTTCTGGCCAATTGTGACGATCAGGACCGACAGACCATTGAGCTAGCGATGGACCATCGCCCAAACTATCGTAGACGAGGCAGGAAGTTCAGGTTTTGGCCAAGTGCGACGGTCAGGAACGACGGACAATCGAGCTAGCAATAGACCGCCGCCCAAACTGTCGCAGACGAAGCAGGAAGTTTAGGTTCTGGCCAAGTACAACAGAATGGACCGACGGACCGTTGCCCAAACTGTCGCCACTTCATCAAGGATTTTAAGCCATTTTTAAAAGGGTATTTAGGTCTTTCTCCACCCTTTTTGACACCTAATTATACCATACCAGAGCTCATAACTTTATTATTTATCCACAACACCAAATTAGGGTTTCTCTCAAAAATCAATTCCCAAGAACAAGAAACCCTAGGTATCTAATCCCAAGGCAAGAATTCTAGCTTTCCTCCACCAATATTCAAGAAATCATCCACCTAGGTATGTAAAGTGTTGATTCACGAGTTTCTTTAATCCATGAAGCTCAAGAATCCCATTTTAAACTCATGAATTATGACTTCCATGTGGTGAGTTGATTTTAATTATGTTGATGTAGTTGTATAAATTCCAAGTTGGAGTCTTTATATAGTTTTCATGAAATTATGCTAGTATGTGGGTTTGGAAACTTTTAAATTGAGTTGATTAAAGTATCCATGATGTATGAACTAGTGTATATGCCTAAGCCTAAGGTTGTGCATGCAATGTGTTTGATAAAATGCCCAAGAGAATAAGATCATGCTTTAGGACTCAATTATGACCAAATTGATGAACCCATGCTTTACCCTTATGTTCAAAATGACTTTCATGTTATTGTTATGCATTGAAATTATTTGATGGATTGTTCAGGAGATTAGCCCTATGAAATTATGACATGTTTATATGCATTCCTATTCATGTACTAAACCATGATAATCAAGTGCCTCATGAAATTCCCCAATGATTGTATTATGGATTCTTGATTATGGTCGTGAGTCCAAGGAGTGTCATATCTTGTTAGTTTTATGTTATCGAGTCCTGGGGGTACCTGTACCCGACAATTTAGCTGTGTACCTAGAGCTAGCATTAGTTTTCAAGATACTCTCAATCAAGCCATGTTCAGTAGAATTCAGTCAGTCTCATGATTTTGGAAAACTCATTAATCTCAGTAATCTCAGTAATCTCAGTAATCTCAGTTAGTTATCAGATCTCACTAATATTCCATCAGTCAACGAAACTCAGTGAACTCAGATCAGTCAGTTCAGTATAATTAATTCGGTGATGTCATGATCTCAGTTACAGTAGTGAATGAATATTCAGATGTCTTTCCTGAAGATCTTCCCAAAATTCCTCTCGAAAGAGAAATTGAATTCAGTATAGACCTTTTTCTAGATACTCATCCCATATCTATTCCTCCATACAGAATGGAACCAACAAAACCTAGAGAATTGAATGATTAGTTGAAGGATCTCCTAGAGCGTGTCATCGTAGGGCGCATAGTCTTACTCATGTGCAAGAAAGATAGTTCTCTTAGAATGTGTATAGACTACCGTCCGCTCAATAAAGTCACCATCAAGAACAAGTATCCACTTTTTAGAATCGATGACTTGTTCGATCAACTTCAGGGATCAGCTCAGGGTCATAGAATGTGATATTTTGAAAATAGATTTCCGTACTCGGTATGGTCACTTCGAATTCTTAGTCAAGTCCTTTGGTCTTACCAATGCCCCAACAACCTTCATGGACTTGATGAACCATGTGTTCAAGTAGTACTTGGATATGTTCGTCATAGTCTTCATAGATGACATTCTTATCTATTCCCGCAATGAGCATGATCATGCAGACCATCTCAGAATAGTATTACAGACTCTTAGAAATCATTAGCTGTTCACCAAATTCAGTAAGTGAGAATTTTGGCTAAGCTCAGTAGCATTTCTTGGTCATATCATCTCCGGTGATGGCTTTAGAGTTGATTCTCAAAAGACCGAAGTAGTGAGAAACTAGCCCTGAATCATCTCTCCATCAGATATCAGGAGTTTCTTGGGTTTGGCTGGCTATTACCGTCGATTTGTTGAAGGATTTTCATCTATTGCATCCCCTATTTCCAAATTGACTCAGAAGAAGGTTCAGTTTCAGTGGTCAGATTTATCTGAAAAGAGTTTTCAAGAGTTAAAGACTTGACTCACCTCAGCTCCAGTTTTGACTCTTCTTTACGGTTCAGATGGTCCAGAGTAGGTTTGGGTTGCATCCTCATCCAGCATGGTAAGGTCATAGCCTACACCTCCTGATATCTTAAACCCCATGAGAAGAATTATCCTACTCATGACCTTGAGTTAGCAGCCATAGGTTTTGCCTTGAAGATTTGGAGGCATTACTTGTACGGTGTTCATGTAGATGTCTTCATAGATCATAAAAGCCTTCAGTACGTGTTCTCTCAGAAAGATCTTAACCTTCCCCCTTTAGTGTCCTTTATCATTCGGGCATGACCAAAGTAGTTGCCGACGCTCTAAGTAGACTGTCTATGGGTAGTGTTGCTAATGTTGAGGACATCAAGAAGAAGTTAGTTCAGGAAGTCCATCAGCTTGCCCTTGTAGGTGTCCGCTTATTCGATTCAGCAGAAGGTTGTATATGGGTTCAGAATAATTCAGAATCATCTCTAGTATTCGAGGTAAAAGAAAAGCAAGATAGAGATCCCGATCTTGTTAAGTTGAAAGAGTCGGTTAGAGATCAGAAAGTAGAGGTTTTATCTCAAGGGGGAGATGGTGTTCTCCATTTTCAGGGTCGTCTGTGTGTTGCAGGTTTAGATGACTTGAGGCAATGAGTTCTTGCAGAAGCGCATGGTGCGTGCTACTCTATTCATCTAGGGGCCACTAAGATGTACCGCGACTTGCGAGAGATATATTGGTGGAGTAGGATGAAGAGAGATATTGCAGAGTTTGTGGCTAAGTGCTCTACATGTCAGCGGGTTAAGATAGAGCATCAGACGCCTAGTGAGTCCATATAGGAATTCAGTCTTCCTACTTGGAAGTGGGAAGAAATGAACATGGACTTTGTGAAGGTTTTGCCTCGTACTCGTCGTCAGCATGATTAAGTTTGGGTCATTGTAGATAGGACGACCAAATCAGCTCATTTCCTTCTAGTCCATACCTCTTATTTTGCAAAGGATTACGTCAAACTTTATATCAGGGAGTAGGTCAGATTGCATGGTGTTCCGTTGTCTATTATTTCATATAGAGGTGCCTAGTTTACCTCTCACTTCAGGAAAGAGTTCCAAAAGGGTCTAGGTTCACAAGTTTACCTCAGTACAACAGTTCAAAATGGGTGAGGCCACAGTAGTAGGGCCTGACTTGGTATTCGACACCTTAGAGAAAGTTCAGTTGATCAGATAACGACTCAAGATAGATCAGAGCCGACAGATATTGTACGTAGATGTGTTTAGAAAGGATCTCGAGTTCAAGATTGGTGATTACGTGTACTTGAAAATCTATCCCATGAAGGAAGTGAAGCGATTCAGCAAGAAGGAAAAGCTCATTCTCCGATATGCCGGTCCCTTCAAAATTCTCAGTCATTTTGGCAAGGTAGCTTATGAGCTCGAATTGCCTTCAGATCTAGCCTCAGTTCATCCAGTGTTCCATGTCTTCTTGATAAAGAAGTTCATAGGTGACCCAATAGTTATAGTCCCGGTAGAGGTCTTAGACATTCATAACAACCTTTCTTTCGAAGAGATCCCAGTCAAAATTCTTGACTACCAGACTCGCAGACTGAGGAACAAAGAAGTCTCTCTAGGCAGAGTTCTTTAGCAAAATCAATTTGTTGAGGGAGCTACTTTGGAAGAAGAAGCAGACATGCGGACCAAGTATCCTCACCTCTTCTGTACAAACTCAGACTTAACCCAAGGTAATAGCTTTCGTTAAGCATATTCAGTTTCATGTTTAGATTTCAGTTATAAACTTGGTATCAAATACCCTTGCATATCTAGTCATATATTCATGTATCATGTCAGTCACGTATTAATGCATCAGATATACATTCTCATCATGAGAACTCAGTTTCTTAGTAATCTCAGTCAAGTATTCATGAAGACTATCCATCACATATCGATGCATCAGAGATGCATATTCAGTGTGAGATTTCAGTAAATCAGAAGTTCCAGTCATATAGACATGTTCAAATGTTCACGTCCCTTAAGTAAGATCATTCCATCAGCTTTCCAGTCTAGTCACTCCCATTCGAGGACAAATGTTTCCAAGGGGGAGATATTGTAATACCTCAAACATTCTTTAAGTTAAATCTAGTATCCAGAAGAGTTAGTAATGACTTCCTAAATAATTAATGTTTAAATTAGGTAGAATTTCCCCAATTTTGACTTTTCATCATGTGGGAAATTGATGAGGGATGGATGACTTTTCCCCAAAAAATATGGCTATCTCGAATGCAAGCCATGGATGATGAGGGAAATATCATAATCGCTCATTGTATTTATACTCACAATCAATTTTTTTTCTTTTCTCCTTTTTTAATTTTTTTATATTTTTAATTTCTTTTTTTTTGATTCTTTCTTTTCATTTTTTTCTCTCTTCTATCTGTAACTTCTATTTTGCTTTCTTGTTTTTCTTCATTCTTTTTTTTTCGTTTCTTTATTGCTGTTTTTCTCTCTCCCTTTTATCATTACCTTCTATTTCTCTTCCTTTTTTTGATTTTCTTTTTTGTATTTTTTTTGGTTATATTTTATATTTTTTTATACTTTTGAAAAATATGGCTACGTCGACCACAAGTCATGAATGATAACAAAAGTACCACAATTGCTTATTATACTTGTATTCACAGCATCATTTATATTTTTGTATTCGTAGATACATTTGTATTTATATTTTATAGATTGCACTTGCATTTGTATTTGTATTTTATAGTTTGCATTTTTATTGTATTCTATAGTTCGCACTTGTATTTGTATTTCTATAGTTCGCACTATCATTTATATTTTATGCAATTCACACTTGTATTTTGAAGAACAATTTTATTGCATTTTATAGTTTATTGCATATTGTATTTGTAATTTACGATTTTATTTTTTTTGTATTTGTATTTGTATTCAATTTTCATCGAATCACTTGTATTCTTAAAGAGCTATTTTATATTTGTATTTGTAAGTTTATTGCATATTGTATTTATTTGTATTTGTTGTAGTTGACAACATCATTTGTATTTTTAAATAATTAAAATAAAGTGTTACTTTTCTTTATATGAGCACTTGTATTTATATTCATTGATACGAACTGTATTTTATAGATACAAATGATAAATTATACAAATAGAAATGTTAAATTATACAGACACAGATGTTACATTTGCATAAAATCATACATGTTTATAAAACTTGAACCATACCATACAAATGGTACTTGCTTATATACAAAATACAAGTGATAAATTTGACATACAAATACTAACGATACATTTGCATTGAATGACCCATTGCATATTTATATCTTAGACTCAAAGAAATACAATTAATCCATATACTTATTTATATACATATACAAATGATAAACTGTATATGTTCGCAGTGAAATTATTCAATACAATGATAAATTTATTTGAAATATATAGTAAGAGATGAATAAATATAAAATATATAATACAACAACAACAATAAAAAATAAGAGGAAAAAATAAAATAGAGAATGAAAAAAAAGAGGAGAAAAAATGACAAAAAAGGAAAAACAAAACAAGAATAAAAAATAAAATAATACAAAAAAGACTGCAAATAAAAAATATATAAAAAAGAAAGAAAGATGAAAAAAATAAAAAAAATGAAAAGGAAAAATGAAATGAAAAAATGAAAAAGAAAAAACAATGAAAGATAAAAAAGGAAAAAGAAAAAAGAAAGAAAAAACAAAAAAAAGGAAAAGAAAAAAAGAAGAAAAAAATTGTAAAAAAAAAAGAAAGAGAAATATGTTATGATATTAATGTCTATCAATTATAGTGAATGTCTATCAAGATCTATCAAGGTCTACTTGATGTCTATTAAGATTTGAAGTATCTGTCCTTTACTCAGAAACTAGGAGTAAATTTCCCCTATAAATAGAAGGGCTTCTGTCATTGTAAATCATCCCTCAAGAGAAATAACAATTACTCTCTTCTCTCTCTACTCTTTTTCTTTATTCTTTCTTGTTATATAACACGTTATCAGCACGAGACTCTACCGTCTCAAATTTGAAGGCTAAAGGCTAAGATATGGATAATTTTCAAAGTAAGTTGTCCAATTGTGAAGATATTTGTTTGATTGATTCTGGCACTGCACATACGATATTCAAAGACACAAAATATTTCTCACATCTAAACATGGGCAAGATTAATGTTACTATAATTTTTGATAGTGCTAATTTGATTGAAGGCTTCAAAAAAGCGATTATAATCTTGTCCAAGGAAACTAAACTCATCATAAATAATGTTATGTTTTCTCCTAAGTCTCAGAGAAACTTGATGAGTTTTATAGATATCCGTGAAAATGGTTATCATATCAAGACAATTGACGATATGAATCTTGAATATCTTGGTATCACCAAGAATGTCTCTAGGAAGACATGTGTTATAGAAAAGTTCTCTGCTTTATCTTCTGGACTATATTGGATAAAGATTTATGCAATTGAGGCACATTCTATAGTAAATCGGAAGTTTACTAATTCCAATACTTTCGTACTTTGTCATGATCATCTGGGACATCCTGGAGCTATAATGATGAGACGAATCATATAAAATTCAAATGGGCATCCATTAAAGAACTTGAAGGTTCTTTGAAATGGTGAATTTTTATGCAATGCTTGTTATTAAGGCAAGATGATTGTGAGGACATCGCCAACAAAAGTTGGGATTGAATCCTTCCCATTCTTGGAATACATACATAGGGATATTTGTGGACCCATTCACCCACCTAGTGGGTCGTTTAGATACTTTATGGTCCTAATAGATGCTTCTTCTAGATGGTCTCATGTGTTTCTTTTATCATCTTGGAACTTGGAATTTGCAAAACTTTTGGCACAAATAATATAATTACGGGCACAGTTTCTCGATAATTAAATTAAGTCTCTCCGTCTTGATAATGTTATAGAAGTTTTATCCCAAGCATTTAATGACTATTGCTTATCGATTAGGATAAGAGTGGAACATCCTGTACCCCATGTTCACACTCAAAATAGCCTTGCCAAGTCATTAATTAAACCTCTGCAGTTGATAGCAAAACCATTGCTTATGAAAACTAAGTTGCCCACTTCTGTTTGGGGTCAAGCAATTTTGCATACTATAACACTTGTTTGTCTTAGACCGATAAATTATCATAAATTTTCTCCATTACAATTAGTTTTAGGTCAAGATCCTAATATATCTCATTTGAGAATTTTTGGATACGGTGTATATATGCCTATAGCAACACCAAATGGCACCAAGATGGGCCCCCAAAGAAGGTTAGGAATTTATGTTGGGTTTGAATCACCCTCCATTATTCGCTATCTTGAACCATTAACGGGAGATATATTCATTGTTCGATTTGTAGATTGTCGGTTTGATGAGATAGTTTTCCCAAAATTAGGGTGAGAAGATAGTGATATAAAAGAGAAATTTTATGAAAAAATTCATCATCATCTCATCTTCATCCACGTGCTTCTATTTGTGAGCAAGAACAATAAAAGATTATTCATCTGTAGAAAATTGCAAATCAAATGCTGGATGCATTTACAAATTTGAAAAGGATCACTAAATCACATATTTCTGCAGAGAATGTCCCAATTCGAATTGATATTCCTAAAGGACCATCCACTAGTGTCATAGCTAATGAATCTAAATCACACTTGAAGCGTGGTAGACCATTAGGTTCTAAGGATCGAAATCCTAGAAAAAAATAAATGGTCAAGATGATACTCCGAAATATCCTCATATAGAAGTTCAAGATTTTAGCAATGTTGATATTCCTGAAGGAATTAATGAGCCTGAGACTTAAAAAAATGAGGAACTATCCATAAATTCAAGTGATGTCGAACTAATTTGAATTGATCTGAAATAGTTGTGGATTATGTCTTTGCATATAATGTTGCAATAAAATCATGCAAGATAGTGAGGATCTTGAACCTCGATCTGTCATAGAATGTCAACAAAGAAATAATTGGCCAAAATGGCAAGAAGCAATTCAATCTGAATTTAATCCACTTGCCAAACGGGAAGTTTTTGGACCTATAGCTCAAACACCTAATGGTGTTAAGCTTGTTGTCTATAAATGGGCCTTTATACAAAAAATAAATGAGAAAAATGAAATACAAAGGTATAAGGAACGCCTTGTTGCACAAGTTTTTTTCACAACAGCCTAGTGTCGATTATGACAAGACATATTAACCAATTATGGATGCACTAACATTGCGTTATCTTATTAGTTTCACTGTCCATGAGAGACTTGAAATGCATTTGATGGATGTGGTAACAACCTATCTATATGGATCATTTGATAATGAGATGTACATGAAAATTCTCGAAGGATTTAAAATGACAAAAACATATAGTTCAAAGCCTCGGGAAATGTATTCCATTAGATTGCAAAGATCATTGTATGGTTTGAAGCAACCTGGATGCATATGGTATAACTGTCTTATTAAATATTTATCTATGGAAGGTTGTATGAATGATGAAATTTGCCCATGTGTTTTCATAAAGAAAACAACGTCAAAGTTTGTTATACTTGCTATCTATGTCGATGACATAAACCTTATTAGAACACCAATAGAGCTTTAAAAGGCACTTGATTACCTAAATAAAGAATTTGAGATGAAAGATCTTAGAAGGACAAAGTTATGCCTTGATTTGCAAATTGAGCATTTGACAAACGGTTTCTTTGTCCATCAATCAACCTACACAGAAAAGGTGTTGAAATGATTCTATATGGATGGAGCACATCTATTAAGTACTTTGATGGTTGTTCAATCACTTGAAATAAATAAGGATCCATTCTGATCTCAAGAAAAGAATGAGGAACTCCTTGGTCCTAAAATACCATATCTTAGTGCAATTGGTGCATTGATGTATCTTGCAAATAATATAAGGCCTGATATACCTTTTTCAGTTAATTTATTAGCATGGTATAGTTCTGCTCCTCGTAGGATACATTGGAATAGGATGAAAGACATGTTACAGTATCTAAAAGGGACTACCGATATGGGCTTATCTTGTTCTAAAGATTGCAGTTTCTATCTTGTTGGTTATGCTGATGTTGGGTAATTATCTGACCCATATAAAGATCGATCTCAACCAGCTATGTGTTCATATATGGGGGTACTGCCATATCTTGGAGATCTACAAAGTAGTCTATCGTAGCCACTTCATCGAACCATGCTGAGATTATAGCTATTCATGAAACAACCCGAGAGTGTGTGTGGTTGAGGTCCACAATACATCTCATTCAAGAAAAATGTCGTTTGAAATGTGAAAACGTACCTACAATTTTATATGAAGATAATGCAACATGCATAACACAACTTAAGGGAGGATTCATAAAAGGAAATAGAACGAAACATATTTCACCAAAGATCTTCTATACACATGAGCTCCAAAAGAATGGTGATATTGACGGACAACAGATTCAGTCAAGTGACGATATGGCTGATTTATTCACCAAGTCTCTTCCAACTGCAACTTTCAAGAAGATGGTGCACAAGATCGGAATACAAAAATTCAAGGATGTTCTTATTAGGGGGAGTTAATATGTGCTGTACTCTTCTTCCCTTATAAGGTTTTGTTTCACTGGATTTTCCTTGTAAGGTTTTTAATGAGGCAGCCTATATGCGTATTTCTAGACATTTAAGGAGGAGTGTTATGATATTAATGTATATCAATTACAGTGAATGTCTATAAATATCTATCAAGATCTACTTGATGTCTATTAGGATTTGAAATATCTGTCTTTTACTCAGAAAATAGGAGTAAATTTGTCCTATAAATAGAAGGGATTCCTTCATTGTAAATCATCCCTCAAGAAAAATAACAATTACTCTCTTCTCTCTCTACTCTTCTTCTTTATTCTTTCTTGTTTTATAACAAAATAGAAGATAAAGAAAGAGAGAAAATTAAGGAGAGATGACAGGGTTATATTTAATTGACAAAAAAGACTAATTTGGGTTGAATAAGATAATTAGGATTTTATGTTTGCTAAGCTATGCGGTTCCCTCCCCCCGCCCCAAAAAAAAATACCCCAGATTAAAGTTTGCTTTGACCTAATATTATTTTATTACTTTAGTTTATAAACATTTGTTAGTTCTAGTCAAATATATAATCATTTTATAAGTTTTAAATATTCTCTAATCAATTACATTTAGGATTTTAGACCATCGGTATTTTAGCCTATATTTTGGTTTAAAAATTATTATTATCTATATAATACTATAATATATACGTGGATATGCAGGTGTCTCAACGTAGAGGTGTGTGGAGTTATCTATGGATGGATTCAAGAAATCATTACCTTAGATAGGAAGGTAGAGCGAATGCGAGTTAGGGTAAAAGATTAGGAGGTCGGAGTGCATTCATGCTAGTATGTAGAAGTGTTGTCATTATTAGTAGTCGTAGTACTACGCTTGTAGTTTTTTGTTCATGGACTCTTGTTGATATATTTTTTTCCGTAGATGCTTGCAGTATTATTTTGTGGTAACATTGTTCTGTTACTATCTATCTGTTTGTTGAGTTACTCTTTATTGTTAAATCCCTTTTACATCTTTTTTGACTTGTATTTTGTCTTGAGTCGAGAGTTTATCAGAAACAGCCTATCTACGTCACCTCTGAGGTAGTGGTACGATTTCTTACACTCTACCCTCTCTAGACCTCACTGTGTGGAAATACACTGAGTATGTGGTTGATAATACTATAATATATATTCATTTTTGCTTAAATGCTTCCAATCATAAAAATGAAATATTTTATCCCAATTGTCGAAGATGGAAGTAAAGAAGCTTGTCCAGAATCCAAGAACTTCTACACCATTGCGTTGCATTATCACCTTTCTAAAATGAGTGAGTCTTCTGGTTTTTGAAAATATAATAAATTCTAAAGATTTATTGCAAATGCAATAGGATAGAGGGGACACCAAAATGTACTCCATCAATTTCACACATTTGTAACAACAACGACCTATATATTCTCCCTCTTATATTTTTTCATGTAGTAAATAGTAATGGAACAATTTGGAGGCGTTCAAGTTCAGAAAATCTTCGAAAGGTCTAATTATATTGGCATCTATTATGCATTCCCTCTCCACTAAGCCAAAAACATCCTAGTCACCTATCTGTAATTTACTTTTAATTTTTTCATTTGATTTATGTTAATATTTTGGCTAGTAACACTATAAAAATAAGCCATTTCTGATTCAACTACCTAAACAACTTCTTATGGTTATAACCAGAGATTCAATTAAATATTGGCTTTGACTTGAGGAGTATTCCAAATTCAGAAAATAATAAAAAAGGAAGGCAACATCGTACACAAATGAATCAGCCATAAAACATTGATACTTAAAATATTTATAAAACAAGCCTTCTCAGCCATATAAAGTTTGGATTTTCCCACGGGAACAATAAAAGTGTCCAACTTAATTACTAGCACCTACACTAATCAACAATCATTCATTCAGCTAGGGGAACTTCTAACATGATTTTCCCTTTGGATTGATAGGGTTTACAAAAACAACTTTTTGGATGGCCTAAGGAGATTTCTCTTGAGGAAGAACCAACCGCAATGGGGACCGATGAGGCATAACCAAAATCTTGGATGTATTCACTCACCGCTATTTAATTTGTGCCTCTTCTTTTGTAATCTTTCTCTCTACTTAGCGTATCATTGAATACACCTAGTTTTGGCTACATCTTCGGTAACTACAGTAACAACCCAATCAACCAATGGTCTATTAACCTTGTCAAGACTATCAACCCTGGATGTGAGGCGAGCAACTTTATTTGAGGTATGTTTGAGTTGCTTCTCATCCTCCTTCGACCTAGTTTTTAATTCATTCTGTTTCTAAACCAGCTTCAAGTGCCCTTCTTTCCAGTTTGCCCAAAAATCTTCACGTGCCTAGAGTCTTCCCTCCACCTTTTCCAGTACCTTGTACGATCCTCGGATGCCTTTATGCCTTGCTCCACAGTTTTAAATCTTTGCACATTTGTAGCAAGCAAATGATTCTCTTCCTCTAGGTTAGACAGCCTTGGTTCAAAATCAAGGATCGTGATCATTTGCTGCCAAAAAAGGAAAAAAAAGATGAGCTTGAATAGACCATGTAGAGAACGAGGAGAACAAACGAGAGATAGACCTATGCTTACGTCAAAGGAGTTAAATGCCAACTTTTATGCTATCAAGCTAGGTTTGTTATTCCCGAGCATCTGACCAACTCCTGGATTTCTGAAAAGGCTGGAAACCGATAAGGTTAAGTTTTGATAAATAACTTTGTGACTGATTTGCAAGAAATTAGGAAGATGTGAGTCAAACATAATCATTATTAACACTCATAAAGGAAGAAAAATGCACGAAAGGAGGAAGATTTGCTGCATTAAATGGATTGAGGAAAAACACCTCAGAAGGCTTTATGACTGATTATCAAGAGGCATTCCAGGAAAGGAAGAAGATTTACTACATTAAATAGAATGCTTGAATCATGGGATTCCTGCGTCTGTCTCCTATGTATAGATTGTCATTAGTTAGATAGATTTTCCTTTTAGTTTGTATTTATTCTTGGAAATTAAATATCCCTTTTTCATTTTCCTAAGAAGAAAAATCTTTTGGATTGCCTTCTAGCTCCCAATGGTTTGTAGTAGTCCAATCACTACTATATAAGAATTGGGAGTCAAAGGAAGAGACAAACACTTATCTCAACCTTCTCTAGTTCTTTTATCTACTTTATTCAAGCATTGTATTCTCTTAAGGTTTACTGTGTACTTAAAAATAAAGGAGAGAAACACATAGTCGGTGAGACATTTTATCAAAGTGAGAAAGAAAGGAAGTGTGAATCATAGCCAAAAAGCTTGACTCAATCTTGTACTTTGGTTTTATTCACAATGAAATAGTAGAATACCTTGCAACCCAAGAGGACCGGACCAGTATAAAATATCTGGTGTCATTTACCTTCAACACTTTATTTTTGGAAAATTTTATTCTATAATCAATAGTCGATTGTCTGTCGAAGAAAGTCGACTGTCTGATTGAAAAAAAGTAATTCACCCCTTCTTCCTACTTTAAATTGGTATCAGAGCCTCGTCTCACATAGAGCCTCGTCTCACATACTTGTTTTTGATTAACAGTAAGTGAGTAAAGATTCATGGTAGTGTATCAAATTGCTGAAGCAATATTCTAAGAGGGACTTTCAATAAGCGGACTACCCTTCTTTAACAATCTATATTATAATCAATAAAAGGAAAGAAGGAAGATTTATGTTCGATCAATGGATTATAAAGCCTGGCTATTTATTCATAATGAACCAAGACCTATTTCGAATAATAATGGAAAGAAGTTTAGAAAAAAGACTGTCACTTTTGACTATACAATAGAGCCTTTGGATATTATGCAAACAAATGCTCGATAAATCTATTTGCTTCATTGTGCTCTTAGTAAAGAAGAATATGAGAAAATATCCATATGTAAAACTACTAAAGAAATATGGAACAGATTGGAAGCTATCCATGAAGGAACTATAAACAACAAAGAAAATTAAAAGGCCTCTAGCTGCTGGGATGATGATGAACAATTAAACTACGATAACAACAACATTGGAGACTATTGTTTCATTCCAGTTGAAGAATCTAGCCAAGTAAGAACTAACTCCTCTAATGAATGTTCTAAACCGCAAAATTTATTAGATTTCTCCATAACTGATCTAAATAAAGATTGTGATGAGAAAAGGGCTTTATTAAGAGAAAGATGACACAGGAAACTTAAAATTGAGGTTTGTAAAATTGAAATAGATTATTTGCAAGGAGAAGTTTATGATTTAAAAATCAAAATTAATAGCTTTGAAATATCAGCTAGTAATAGTATTATCAGGTCAAATCAGTCGACCAAGTCAATTGTCAAATTTGGAAATGGCACTTATGATATTAGATTTTATATCTATGAAGGATCTCAACGGTCAACTAACTCAAGTCAGTTGACCAGAAAGAGAAATCCTAGTCATAATAGGAAATCTTATCGTTGTAAAACTCTCAACGGTCAACTAACTCCAGTCAGTCGACTAAAGAAAGCAGTCACAGTTATAATACCTATTATAAAACTACTAAACAATGGTATATTTTTTTTAACACTGTGGTACGCCTGGTCACAAATATTATAACTGTAGGTTTGGATCTAAAAACTCTGGCAAATGGATTTGGAGACCCAAAACTGAGTCAACAAATCTAAGAACTAACCATGAGGGACTCAAGAATACTTGGATACCTAGGAATAATTAATACAATTGTTTTGCAGTAACTCCACTCCAAATTTAAAGAAAAATGGTATCTTGACAGTGAATGTTCAAATCATAGGGAGCAAAAGTTTATTTGAAAAAGTAACTGATTTTGATGAAGGTTTTGGAGATAACTCCAAAGGCAAAGTAATAAGTGCTTCATCAGACCAATTTTTTTTGGAATCTCATTATTGTCACGGCCCGAGACTACCCCTAGTCATAACACGGTGCTTAGAATCACAAGTGATCTCAAGCTAACCCATGTACTAGCATACTGCTTGAGTAACTAATTTAAATTGTATAAAAACTAAATTTGTTAAGCTGAAACATGATCATAAGGAAATCTAAATAAGTATAATACTGATAAAGTTTACGTCATGATAAAACTGAAGAAAGAACTTGAATTAAAAGAATGATTTTGACTTACTATCTATGAAACCTCTACTATGCTGACTATAGTTAGCAGGGACATGCCTTCAACTACCACTAATCAATACATATGAATAATCAAAATAAATTACATAAACTACAACTGACTAGAGTTACTAAAACAAGAGAACTCATCACCTGTTGGCTAGAAGCTGCGAACTGTCTGATTATAATGGATGGCTATAACTGGTACTTACATTATGAGACAATGTAGAACATAGACGTATATGTGGATCAGTACTTCTGGAATGTACTGAGTAAGTGGGGGTGAATGCAATAAGTAAAACTGATTACATACATATTATTAAAACATGCATGCTAAGTGAAGGTAGACTCACCAATAAACTTAAATCAAATGAAAGCTGGAGTATCTTAAAACATAAGTAACAAACATACTCTGATAAGCGGGTGAAGCACTATGCTTAGTTTCATAAATCCTTATTTTTGTAGAGTTGGTAGAATTGAGGTTGGGAAGTGGTAAATATGAATACTATATGTAAACCTCATGTAAAGCTGAACATGCTGTAAAACTGAATTGAGGGTCATGTATGGATACTGAGCATGTAAAATATGAACATGTAAAACTGAGAATGCAAGTTTAAGTATAGCATGTACTAATAGGATCTGAATAACTGAATAACTGATATTTAAATAATTGAATAACTGATGTCTGAATAACTGAATAACTAATGTCTGAATACTTGGTTATGCAAACCTAAACTGACATACTCTGAATACTGTACTGAGACTATGGGAGGTATCATATAACTGATATGCCCCAATCTGAGCTAATCAGTGTCCAACCTATAACCCCAGTTGGAAGGGTCTTAGTACCATGCCACGGGTACTAACACTAGCTATGTGGATCCATTAAATTGGTGTCTCGAAGGACTAGGGCATCACCCTCTACTGGCAGGTGATCTCGTGAGATATGCATCAACCCTCAACTAGCAAGAAGACATCTCAAACCTATAATGGCTAAGTAGTTCTGAAACTCAGGGACTGCTACTAAAGGTAACGCCCTCTACTGGCAGGTGAGCTCCTATCCCTGGATTTGCTCGGTGCTAAATCGTATTCCCAATTAAACTGACATTGATACTGAATTGAACTAAGTTTAACTAAATATTATATCTGATACTGTTCATCATGATCATAAATATCTGAGTCTAATGAAAAGATTTATGTCCTAACTGACTTATTACTCTAAAATTTGAAATCATATAAAACACATAGGTATCGGGTGTTCATAACTCTCCAGCACCGAATAATCATAAAATATGATATCAAAGCTTAAAACTTTAGTATGGAATCATGGTTCAAAGACCCAAAACATGAACATTTCACCAAACGAGTGAAAATCATGAACTTGAACATGGGAATGTGTTAAACATGAGGAAACAACATGATTACATGGATAAATTCATAATTTGATATTGCAATATGAACTTCACTTGAACATGACTTGGGAAATTGTAGTTTAAAATATGAATTAGCCTATCCTTTCATGGGATCATTCGTGGACATAAAACTGAGTTCAGTTACTAAGGAAAGACATGAATTTAACCCATCTTGAACATATAAAACTCCATAATAAAGCAAGAACCCATATTTTAATCAAAGAGAAGGTTTTTGGGCTGAATGGGTGAAAGGTACCCATTAATGAATACCCTAAATACCTTAATGGATTCTTGAAGAAGTCTTAAAACCGGGACATAAATCCTTGTGTTCTTGAGAGGAAAAGCTTGAACTTTGTTCTTGGAGAAAGAGAAGGTTTTTAGTGAGTTGTTTTTAAGGAATATGGGCATATAATGCCCTCTTTAATGTCCCAAATCATGTTTTGGATGACTTAGGTTGAGGGGAAAGGACCAAATTACCCCCTTGGCCCATAGGGAGCTGAAATAGTGGGGGAATAACCTCTGTGGTATGATGCTTATTCCCAGGGAGTAACCCTCACAATGCGACCCTTATTGCAGGGGAATAACCCTCGCGGTGCGGGCCTATCGTGGAGGCCTTTCTCACGAAAATGGTGATGACTTTTCGCTCGGGTATCAGAAAGGCAAAATTGGTATCATTGGAAAGCTAATTAAATTAACTATAATTTGGTGGGTCTTGAGCTGCAAAATTCCACATATATAAAAAGTTATACTTGTTAAAAGTTGTCCCTTGTAGAATCGAATACAAAAATTTAGCCGAATCAAAGGCTCCTAGCTCAACTTTGCTCTAAGTGATTCCTATGAACATTTTTCACCTCACAAGAACTTCACACACTAGGATAAAGATCATGAATCATGTATTCAAATATAGATAATATGATTTGAGTTTACAAACATAGGAACAACGGTTCAAATTCTAGCTCAAAAATGCAGGGTATTGCAGCTACAAACACTGAAACATCAAAAGATCCAACATTGGGCACTTTCATGCATTCAGAACCAAATGCCTTGTTCATAATGGGAACGAAAACATTGGTAAGCTCGATCTAAGAAGTAACATAAGTACTTTTGTGGGATACTCCAACTCTAGTAGATTTTATAGAGTTTTTAATAAAAGCACTCTTTTAATTGAAGAATTTGTGCATGTATCCTTTGATGATACTAACCATGACCTAAAGAATGTTAGTACTATAGATTATGAGATTGAAAAAGAAAAAGAAAATAACTCATCTTATACTAAAGGTGATTCTACTGCTAAGTCAACTATCATTAAGACTGATCAACCAATTGTTGCCTCTAATGATCAATTTGAACTCGGAGCAATTCTAAATCAACGGAGAAGTAAACATGATCACCTAAAGAAGTTCATAATTTGTGATCAAAATGAAGGCATGAAAATAAGGGCTTCCAAGAAAAGAAATGCAAATATCACTTTCATCTCTCAACTAAAGAAAGTGAATAAGGCCTTAGAATATGACTGTTGGGTCAAAGTAATAGAAAAATAGCTTAAGAAATTTGACAAAACTAATGCGTGGACCCCTGTACCAAAACGAGAGAATGCCTCAATTATTGAAACCAAATGGGTTTACAAAAATTAATGAATCAGGTAAAGTTAAACAAAATAAAGCTCGCTCAAGGCCACTCATAACAAGAAGGAGTTGTCACGACCCGAATCAAAGTTTGGCCGTGA
This sequence comes from Capsicum annuum, assembly GCF_002878395.1. Taxonomy (NCBI): domain Eukaryota; kingdom Viridiplantae; phylum Streptophyta; class Magnoliopsida; order Solanales; family Solanaceae; genus Capsicum; species Capsicum annuum. Next base: position 37,862,452 of record NC_061120.1, on the reverse strand, counting down.
CGGATATCTCAAGTCCATCATGGACCAGAGACCACCCCCTTTGCCTAACCCCTCAGAACTAAGTGCACTAGTAGCGGATGAATTCCAAACATATAACAAGATAGCATAATAAATAACTTAAAGGAAATCAAAGAATGTCAACAACTACCAGCCAATAACTAATAGCCAATAACCAATATCCCAAGTCCACAGTAATCCACAAAGCCTTTAACAAATTGAATACAAATATAAAGTCGGGACATGGCCCGACCATAGCCAAAAACAACTCCAAAGAAGAGTATATGACATAATGAAATCCTACATGAAATGAGGGTCTTCCGAAGTATAGAAGCTCACCACTTTAAGTCAACTCTGGATTAATCCAGAAGACACTAATTCACTGTGCAGGAAAACCAGCAGTGTCTCTGTGTCCTGCATCCCATGGGGATACAACATCCAGTGACGGTTAGTGGGTTGAGCACTAGCATGTAACTCAGAGGTAAGGAAATAAAATAATGCCATGATCAAGAGTTCAAAATCAATCAAAATCCATTGCACATCATCATATGTATATATATATAATTATATATATCATGTCGGGGAAGGGAACAAGGCTTAGCATGCATTTTAAAACTTTATCCTGGACTGTGTAGCTTGATCGTCCTAAAACAAACCCACGGGCTATATGGGTCCAGTTGTAACCCCCTGATCGGGCCTCAGTGTGTGTTAGACACACAAACCAGAGATATCATAGACGACCGGGGAATCCTCATACCCTATGCCATCCATGATACAAGTACATGTATAGTGTGACAGAAGCACATGGTCATCAAGATCAACCCTCACGTCGGCAAACCTGAGCTTCTAGTATCAGTCCTTTGGGACTCACTTCTTCACGGCTAGCTACACAACCCTCTTTAAGCCCAATTAAAATATTTAACATGTAACGTATTCATTAATTCAAAGAGTCAATTATTAAGGCATCATTAAGTGGTATTATCATGCCGACTATAGCTTGCAAGGAAATGTCATTAAGCCAACACTTGGGGAATCCTTGTACCCAGACTCTAATATTAAAATTAACTTGGGGGATTCCTTGTAACCCACAAGGTTTTCAAATTCATTCTTAACCATTTAGCCTTTATGCAATGCATTAGTTTTAAGGAAATATGCCAAGACAATTGATAATTAACATTCCAAAACCAATTATGCAAGTGGGTTAAGGTTCTCATCAGATTTCAATACCAAAATATAATTATTTTGGTGAATCTTTGTACCCCTAGTTCCATTGTTTACAAATTTGGGGAATCCTTGTACCCTTAATTTCAATCACATACCCATGCTCCCCCAATGGGTATACAATCAACAATTCAAGTGTAATCATGGGAAAAACATTTAAACTATTTACATCAAAACCCTTAACCCATCATTCAAAAACCTAACATCAAAACCATGTGACTATATACCAATTCATACAATAATAAAAAAACAAGTTTTTCGAGAGAGATACATGCATTAATCACCAAGAAATTTGAAGAAAAAATCAACCTTAGAACCCTATATGATTGATTTTGAGAAAATCTATCTTGTTCTTGCCTTAGGGATTTGGAGGAGTTTGAGAGAGTGTTCGTGATTAATAAAAGTTGGAAATAATGACCCCAAGGTATTTTATGTACTTGGTGTTTAAAGAGAGAAATATCCAAAGTGCCCTTAATTAAAAGCTAAACAATTGTCGCCCAGTCATTACGGGTGACCTTACAACTGGTAGGGTTACCTTACAACTCATGAAATCCAGTCGTAGTATGGAAAACATCCATAAGCATGCATACTGGTCTGGATATGAGTCGTACCATATGGCTCCTACTCAGACATTAGGACTAGATTGGTCAAATTGTAGGCAAAAGAAAACATTTGGGCATCACACTAGTTTGCCTACAGATGGGACTAAATGACTCGTATAGAATCTTTACTACTCGTTAGTAGACAATTATAATCATAATAGAAACTTGGTCAATCCATACTGGTCAGGCTAGAATTGGGGTCCTACGATCCATAATGACACCCAATGCCTCATAGGGAGAGTCGCAGAAATTTTCAAGGACTAAAATCCGGAGTTTTTCATTCTCCCCCTTTAGGATCATTCATCCTCTAATGATGAGTCAAGGTGTACATTAGCATGATTTAACACAAAGTACAACCACACTTACCTTTAATAAAGATAGAAACAAAGATGTTAGGGAAATGCACATACCTCAAGCACAATTATCCAAAGCGGGAAACAAGAATGGATATTTGGACGTCATGTCCTCTTCATCTTCCCAAGTAGCTTCTTCAACCTTATGGTTCATTTATAGAACTTTCACCAAAGACACATCCTTTTTCCTCAGATAATAGACTTGCCTATCCAAAATTTCCATCAGGACTTCTTTTTAGGACAAGGAATCTGAAACACCAACACTCTCCAAAGGAACAATTAAGGAAGGATCACCTACACACTTCCTCAACATCAAAACATGAAAGATCGGATAAAAAGAACCCAACCTAGACAACAACTCTAACTCATAAGCCATATGACCTATTCGCCTCAAAACACGAAAGGGACCAACATATTAGGGAATGAACTTTCTCTTATTTCCAAATTGCATCACTCTTTTAATGGGGGATACCTTCAAGAACACCAAATCATCCACACTAAACTCCAACTCCCTATGACTCAGATCCACACAGGACTTTTGGCAACTTTGGGCAGCCCTAAGTCTATCCCAAATTACCTTCACCTTTTCCATGGCTTAATGAACCAAGTCAGGACCGAATAACCTATTCTAACCAACATCAAACTACCAAATAAGATACCTCCACCTCCTACAATAAAGGGCTTCAAAATGAGCCATCCCAATACTAGAGTGAAAACTATTATTATACGCAAACTCTATGAAAGGTAAACAATCAACCCAACTATTTCCAAAGTTAATCTCACTGTACCTTAGCAAATCCTATAATGTCTGAATAGTCCTCCCCTCTTGTCCATCCGCTTGAGGGTGGAAAGTGGTGCTAAGGCTCACCTTATTTCTGAAACCTCTCTAAAAAGAACTCCAAAAATGAGATAAGAAATGAGTACCTCAATCAGATATAATAGAAATTGGAGAACCATGCAATTTGAAGATTTCTTAAATGAAAAGCATAGCATAATCCTCTACCCAGTAAGTAGTATTCACTAGCAATAAGTGAGCGGGCTTAGTCATTCTATCAACGATGGCCCAAATCAAATCAAACTTATGCTGAGATCATGGAAGACCGGTAATGAAATCCATAATAATCAACTCCCACTTCTACACAGAAAACTCAATTTATTGAAACAAACCACCAGGCCTCAAGTTCTCCACCTACACTTGCTGACACACCATGTACTTAGCCAAAAAATTTTCCTCATCTCACTTTATATTATTCCACCATTAGACCTCTTTGAAATCATGGTTCATTTTTATTAAACCTGGATGAATAGTGTACCTGACTCATGAGGCTCAGCCAGGACCCTCTCTCTTGCATTCCATCAACATAGAGAACACATAATCTACCTTGGTACCTTAAGATACTGCACCTCCAATCTCAAAATCCATCACTTTTTGGTGAACCACATCATCCTTGATTCTCATCAGAATAGGATCCAAAACCTGCTTCTCCTTTACCTCAACACCCAGAGAGGAATTCACCACCTCTTGAACAATCACAACATCATTCTTAAAGTTGAAAAGACGAACTCCAAGATTATCCAAATGGTGAATATCCTTCACCAAACCTTGCTTCTCCTTATCAACATTGGATAAGCACCCCATATATAACCTTCTAATAGTATAAACAATAATATTAGCTTTACCTGGATGATAATGGAGACTCATATTATATACCTTGAGTAACTCAAGCCATCTCCTTTTCTTGCGATTCAACTCCTTCTGGGTGAACATGTACTATAAGCTCTTGTGGTCTGAGAAGATGTCAACATGAACCCTATACAGATAATGTAGCCAAATCTTCAAAGCGATGACTACTACCAACAATTCCATGTCATGAGTCAGATAAATCTTCTCGTGCATATTCAACTGCCTAGAAGCATATGCCATAACCTTGCGCCGCTGCATAATACACAACCCAGTTCCACACAGGATGCATAATAAACAACAAAGACATTAATACCCTCGAGTTGGGTTAAAATAGGAGCAGATGTTAATTTATCCTTCAACTTCTCAAAAATACCCTCACAAGCGTTAAACTATAGAGAATTTTCCTTCTTCTGAGTTAGCTTAGTTAACGGAGCAACAATAGAATAGAAAATCTCTACAAACCTCCTATAATAACCGACTAAACCAAAGAAACTCTGAATACTGAATGGAGTCGTGGGTCTAGGCCACTTCTTAACCACCACAACCTTTTGTAAATCCACCATGATCCCTTCACTAGAAACAACATAACCCAAAAAAGTAACAACATTCAACTAAAATTCATACTTGGAAAATTTACCGTACAAATATTGATCCTTGAGAGTCTACAACACTATATAGAGGTGATTAACATGATCTTCTTCACTCTTAGAGTATAACAGAATATCATCAATAAACACAATCATAAACAAATCCAAAAACTGATAGAATACCCGGTTCATAAGATCTGTAAATGTCATCGGCGTATTAGTCAAACCAAAGGACATCACCAAAAACTCAAAAAGACCATATCGGGTATGGAAAATAGTCTTAGGGAAATCCACCTCCCTAATCTTCAACTGATTATAACCCAATCAAAAATCAATCTTAAAAAAGTACTTAGCACATTGAAGCTGGTCGAAGAGATCATCAATCTTAGGGAGAAAATACTTATTCTTCACCTTCACCTTATTCAATTGATGGTAGTCTATACACATTCGAAGCGAACCATCCTTCTTATGCATGAAGGGAAAAGAGTACCCTACAAAGACACACTAGGGTGGATAAAACCCTTATCAAGAAGATCTTTCAAATGCTCCTTAAGTTCTTTCAACTCAATTAGAGCTATTCTATAATATGGATAGAGATAGGACGAGTATCCGAAACAAAATCAATCCCAAATTCTATTTCCCTATCAAGAGGAATACCAAAAAGATCATCAGAAAAGACCTTAAGAAACTCATTGACCACCGGGACAGATTGTAAAAAAGGACCTTAAGAACTAGAATCCTTAGCCCCAACTAGATAATATAGACACCCCTTGGAAATTAATTTTTGGGCTCTAAGATATGAAATAAACCTTCGCTAAGACACTAGGGAACTACTTTTCCACTCAATCACCAGTTCTTTTAGGAAATAGAAATGGATCCTTCTGGTCCTACAATCAAGAGAGGCATAGCACGAGTGAAGCCAATCCATCCCCAAGATCTCATTGAAATCTAATATGTCTACATTTATTAAATCCACCAAAGTATCCCTACCATAGATAGATACCACATTACTCCTATAGACTTTTCTAGCCACTACAGAATCACCCTCCGAGGTAGAAATAAAATAGGGATCTGAAATACTTTCAAAACTAAAACCAAAATAAATAGCCATATATAAGGTCACATAAGAAAGGGTAGACCCTTTATCAAGCAACTAATACACATCATGAGAAAAGTGTTGTAATGTACCAGTAACAACATCAAGAGGCACCTCAGATTCCTGACAGGTGGCAATATCATAAAGACGGTTTTGACCAGTGTCGGAGCTAGAAATTGTACCATTTGGTGCAGAAGCTGATAAAGTAGAGACATGGATCTTATTAATAAAAAAACAACCTTAACCATAGGATAATTTCTCCGTATGTGTTCAGGTAAAACACAACTAAAACACTGATTCCTTTTCTCACCACAAAAACCATAATGCAACTTACCTTAAAACTCACAAAGAGGATAGGTTGGGGATGACTATGCTTCACCAGCCTGAGATTAGGCACCTTGTACCTTTAATCCACTGTTAGCCTAGAAACGACGATCACCAAATAACTTTGGATAAGAAGCACTAACTATGAGTAAGAGTTAGAACTTCTCTAATTTTTCTTAGGCCACTACTTACCACCTCTACCACTATGCTGTTGACCCCTACCTTGGTTTGAATATATGAACTTCTTAATTTGTCCATCTCCTATATCCACCTACTTTTTCTTTTCCTTTTCAACCTACTATATATATACCATAAGCCTAGAGATGTCCATGTCATTATTTAGTAGTACAGCTTGTATTCTAGGACCAAGTCCTGAGAAAGCCTAGAAGCAAACTTCCTCAACCTATCCATCATGCTAAACACTAACTTAGGAGCATAGCGAGACAATCGATGAAACTTCAAGGCATACCCCTTCATAGTCATTCTGCCTTGCTTTAATTTATGAACTCCTCAACTTTTGCCTCCCTCAACTTTTAAAGAAAGAAATGATCAAGAAAAGCACCAGAGAAATCATCCCATAATGCAAACTCTGTATCATCACCCTTAGACAGACCCCACTCCTCATACCACTGATACGTCATATCCTTCAGCTAGTGTGCAGTGAACTTTACATCCTTAGAGCCAGAAGTATACATCACACAAAAAATTTTCTTCATCTCATCTGTGAACCCTTGAGGATCCTCCTCAACTTTCGATCCACTAATGGTTGGAGGATTAAGCCTCATAAACTGCCTAACTTGAGTAACCTTAGAAGAACTTATAGGAGTTCCAGCAGAACTTGACTAATATGACTGAGATATCAAAAACTGGGTAAATAGATAAATAGAATGACAGACTCGACATTAGAAATATCTCCTTAGGGCGGTGGGGCATGAATATTATTAGCCTGAGGAGGAATAGTAGGGACCGATAGAACTCTACGAGTGGCAATATAATCAGGAGCTGGGACCCTAGATCAGGCCTGAACTCCATAAATAGGATGAGTTCCATCCACATTATCCTCAGGTAGGATAGAAGAGGTTCCACAGATAGATATCAAATATTTAAGGAGGCATAATTTAAAATGCAAGCAAATGAGGATTAGAGGAGATTTCAACACCCTACACTATACAGCCCGAAACTAGAACAACAAGATAGGGAAAAATTCCTAAATTCTCATAGTCTCTCCCTAATAAGTATGGCACGCTACACACCCATGAAAGAGACTCTACTTGACATGACTTTATGGAAACCTAATTGACCATGAACCTAGGATCTGATACCAACTTTCTCATTACCCAAACTAGGGCCTGTCCATGACAGGTATCTCAAGTCCTTAATGGACCACATACCACCCCCTTTGCTTAACCCAACAGAACCAAATGTACTCGTAGTGGATGAATCAAACATATAACAAGATAGCAAAATCAATAACATAAAGGAAGTCTAAGAATGTCAGCAACTACCAGCCAATAGTTAATAACCAATGCCCTAAGTTCACAGTAATCCACAAAGCCTCTAACAAATTAAATACCAATAAAAATTTGGGACATGCCCTTAACCATATCCAAAAATAAGTCCAAAGAAGAGTATATGACATAATGAAACCCAATATAAAATGAAGGCCTTCTGAAGTATGGAGGCTCATCCCTTCAAGTCAACTCTCAATTAATTCAAAAGTCACCTAATAACTGCATAGAAAAACCAGTAGTGTCTTCATGTATTGCACACGTGGGGATATATTTTGTAGATGGTTAGTAAGTTGAGCACTAGAAATTAACTCATGGGTAAGGGAATACAAAAATGCCATGATCAATAGTTTAAAATCAGTTAAACTCCATTGCATACCATCATATGCATACAGATAGTTATATATATCATGTCGGGATAGCGAACAAGGCTTAGGATGCATTTTAAAAATTTAGCCTAGACTTTGTAGCTTGACCACCCTAAAACTAACCTATGGTCTATATAGGTCCCATTGTAACCCCTTGATTGGGCTCGGTGAATGTTCGCAGGATGAATCAAAGATATCATAGAAGGCCAGGGAATCATCGTACCCTATGCCATCTATTATAAAAGTACATATATAGTATGAAATAAGCACAGAGTCATCAAGACTAACCCTCATATCAGAAAAAATGAGTTTCCAAATTTGAGTCCTTTGGGACTCATACCTTCAAGGCTAGCTACATAACCCTCTTTAAGCCCAATTAAAACATTTAGCATATAACCCATTCATTAATTTAAAGAGTCAATCATTAAGGCCTCATTAAATGGTATCATCATATCGACTATAGTTTTCAAGAGAATGTATTAAGCCAATATTTGGGGATTACTTGTACCCCCGACTCTATTATTAATATCTCAACTTGGGGGATTCATTATACCCCACAAGGTTTTCAAATTAATTCTTAACCATTTAGACATTTATGCAATGAATTAGTTTTAAATAAATAGGCCAAGACAATTGATATTTCACATTCCAAAACCAATTATGCAAATGGGTTGAGGTTCTCATCAATTTCGATACTAAAATCTAATTATTTTGGGGAATCGTTGTACCCCTAGTTCCATGTTTACAAATTTGGGGAATCTTTGTACCCCTAGTTCCATGTTTACAAATTTGGGGAATACTTGTACCCCTAGTTTTAATCACCATGCCCATGTACCCCAATGAGTGTAAAAATCAAGAATTTAAGTATAATCATTCCATAAAATCATGGGAAAAACATTTAAATAATTTACATCAAAACCCTCAACCAATCATTCAAAAATCCAACATCAAAACCATGCGACTACTAAACCAATTCATGTAATAATGAAAACACAAGTTTAGAAAGAGAGATACCTGACTTAATCACCAAAAAATTTAAAGCAGAAATCCCCCTTAGAGCCCTAGATGACCAATTTTGAGAAACCCTAGCTTGTTATTGTCTTAGGGATTTGGGAGAGTTTGAGATTGATAAAAGATGGAAATAATAGCCCCAAGGAATTTTATGTACGTGGGGTCTAAGTGGGTAAAAAGGGAAGTGTCTAAAGTGACCTTACTTAATAGTTGAAAAATTATCGCCGGTTGATTTGGGCGACCTTATGACTTGTAGGGTCACCTTACGACTTATGACCTCCTATCATAGTTTGGACAACATCCATGAGAACCCATATTGGTCTGGCTACGAGTCGTACCATATGGATCGTACTCAAACATTATGACTAGTTTTGAAAAATCACAGGCATGACAAAACATTTGGGCATCATACTAGTTTGGCTATGGATTAGACATATGACTCATATAGAGTCTTTAACGACTCGTTAGGAGCCAATTGTAATCATACTATAAACTTGGATAATCCACAATGCTAAGGCTATGATTAGGTTCCTGTGACCCGTAATGACACCCTACGACTAGGGTAAGAAATTTTCAAGGATCAAAATTCAAGGTATTTCAGGAGGCAACTATGATGAAACTTTTGTACTAGTTGCAAGGTCAGAATCTATTCAAATTTTACTTGCCTATGATACTTACAAAGGTTTTAAGTTATTTCAAATAGATATGAAAAGTGCCTTTTTAAATGGATTCATAGATGAGATATTTTTTGTACAATAAACCCCAAGTTTTGAAAAATCCAAAGTTTCCATATTATGTCTTTAAGCTTTCAAAAGATTTTTATGGCTTAAAACAAGCCCCTCGAAATTGGTGCAATAGATTGAACAATTTTTTGATGGATTATAACTTTTTTAAGAGGAAAAATTTATACAACTCTTTTTATCAAAAGAACTTCCTCTGAAAATATGATTATTCAAATCTATGTTAATGGTATTATTTTTGGAAGCTCTAATGCTATTTTGTGCGAGGAATTTTATGAATTAATGCAAAGTGAATTTGAAAGGAGCATGATAAGAGAATTGACATTCTTTCTAGGATTACAAATCCATCAGTTTAAGGTAAGTACACTAAAGAACTTACTAAAAAATTGGGATGGAAAATACTAAACCATCTAGTACCCCTATGAGTTCTACTTGTGTTCTTGAATCTAGCAGTGGTGGCCACAATGTTAATAAAACAAACTCTCGAGGTATTATTGGATCACTCTTGTATATTTTAGCTAGTCAACCTAATATTCTTTTTAGTGTCTGCAAATGTGCCAGGTTTTAGTTTGCTCCTAAAGAATCTCACCTGACTTTTGTAAAATGATCTTAGGTGGATTTATGCACTCAAGTGTTGTTATCTGACCTTATTTAGCTTAGTTTTGAGGACTTCTATTGTGATTATTGAGTTAATACTTGTATAAATGAGAGCATATAAGTGTTAAGTTATGTAATTACAATGTTCAAAGTGTGTTTAAATGAGTTTTGAGTCAAAACATTAAGTTAAAGTTCAAACGAGAAAACTAGTGCTCTTAGCTTGACCTATGTTCCTTTTTAGTTCATCATGATGAATTCAATTGTGTTTTGAGCTCTAATTCGTGGTACTTGATTTTGTAGAATTCTTGGTCAGTTGATTGAAATTATAAATGAATGATACACAAGATAGAAATCAAGAGAGAAAAAGTCACCACAAAGCTTGGACTTGAAGGACAAATGCATTGGACTAAGCTTGATGAAATCTGGAATTTTTGGACACATTGGTGTGTCACACTAACTAGATAGTGCGATAAGGGAGTGGAACGCCCTTGGTTTCATTTTGAATTGAAAAAAATAGTATCCCTCTGCAATATTAGAGTGCCACAGACCCAATCCTTCGCAATAAGGGTGTGTCACAGAGGCTAAACAAAATCAGGCAACTTTGGTCCTACTATAAAGAGTACAATGCCCCAAGGTCATTCAAGGTGGTTACATATGAGTTTATGTTCCATATTTATAGAAGGACCAAAGCTATCTGATTTTGTTTAGCCCTTGTGCCATGCCATTATAGTAGAGGATAGGGTCCATGGCACAAAAATATTATGGAGGGCTACTGGTTTGTCTAATTAAAATACAACCAAGGGCGTGACACACCTTTATCACTCCATCTAGGTAGCGTGGCACGCTAATGTTTCCAAAAATTCCAAATTTTGTCAAGCTTAGTCCAATGCCTTTGTCTTTCAAGTCCAGCCTTTGTGGTGACTTTTACTTTTGATTTACAACTTATATATCATTCATTTATCATGTCTCAACTTCAAAATCATAATACAACATTAATACCCATGAATTGGAGATCAAAACTCAATTGAATCCAATACGATGAGCTAGAAAGAAACATAGCTCAAGCTAAAAGCACTAGTTTTCTCATTTGAACTTTAACTTAATGTTTTTACTCAAAAATCATCGAAAACATATCTTGAACATTGTAATTACATGAATTAATACTTATATTCTAATTTATACAAGTATTAACTCAATAATCATAAGAGAAGTCCTCAAAACTAAGCTGAATAAGGCCGGATAACAACACTTAGGTGCATAAATATATGTAAGATCATCACCCCACACTTAAAGCCTTGTTTGTCCATGAACAACTCTCTACTTTAAGCATCACACCAATAAAGACTCCAACATTGCTACTACAAGCAAGACACTCAAGATAGTACTACAATGACTACACAATTAGCAAGTTTTACACCAAGCAAGTCACATACAGTTGAAATCTCAAGAACACTACTCCAAAAGTTCCTAGCCTCTAGAATTGACGCACCAAGTTGGCAAAATCATGCATATTTCTCAATCAAAGAGATCATACAAATCACCTAACTATCATCAAATATGTGCCTTTACAATAAGAGAGTTACCCATATTCATTCACAGAGATGAAATTTATCATAACAATTGTGTACAAGAATCAAATTACGCTCACTCTCCTAAGGAATTCACAAGTTACACGAGATGAACCATAGGCTTGCCCTTAGTGTAGTACTCTACTGATGCTAGAAGATTGAAGCTTGGGATCAAGTAGGACTTTGAGGGTTGTAATGTAGGCTAAGGGACAGGTTGGAACTACCTTGGCTAGGAATAGTGATTATTTTACCTAAGAACTTTAATACATCACACACACATTAAGATCAATCTCTAAATGACCATAATTTTGATCATCTCTACCTATCCATTATCTTTTGTTTTGACCCATTTCATTTATATAATTCACAATTATTATGGAGGGGGTATTCTTTATCAACCCATGATCAAATTCTAGCACAATTTCTCTCTTTTTTTTAGAACACTCCCAACCACCACACATCACTTTTTTAACACCAATAGCTACTTTTTGGGGGCTTCACTTTCACCTTTTCCCTACTTAGTTTCTTACTCCATAGCAAAATTAATTTTCAACTAAAGTTCTTAGGAGATTTCGTTCAATTTAAGTTCAATCAAATAAAGAGAACATGCTACATATTAGGCTACCAAAGAATATAGGCTAAAGGCTCAATGAGACTAACTAGGATTATACACAAGGGTAGGTAACAGAGAGTACTAGACATGGTTATCAAAGAAATATATACATCATTTCCTAAACCCAACACTCTTTATTTTTCTTTGCACACACACCAGGCAAGTTTTAGACATCAAATGCAACAAGGAATACATAAACAACCTTGCACACACATGGCACATGCTCAAATTAATTGGATTATTATACACTTTAAACCAAGAAATAACAAAGAATTTAGAATTAAGCCAACAAGCACAAAAGTCATAAAGAAGAGCCTAGATGTCTCAAAAGTAGTCATTTAACACAACTAACATGCTTCACAATAAAAAAAAATTATACCACACAATCATCCATAACACTAACAATCACGTCTTATTTATTCTTAAAATAAAAATTTTAAATTTACTCCCAAAGAGAAAAAAGATATTGGGTTCAAAGGGCACCTCTGAGGAAAAAAACCAAAAAGAACATATAGGGTAGATGAATTGTGCACCTACTAGACTTCAACAACTAAAACAAAGAGAAAATATTATTGTAATTTTTTTCAAATTTACTCAAAAACTAGAGAAAAACTAAACATTAAATCCTATAGCATAACTTAACCCAAAGCCATGATAATGTTCCCCACCCCACACTTAAAAACATACGTTGTCCCTAAAGTTGAATTTAAAATTAGAGGTAGAAATACTCTTTGAGAAGTTTAAGACTAGCTATCAACATCTTTAAATATTAGTGAGGTTGGGTAAACCCCACACCCATCTTTGTGATGTTCATTAGCTTAGATTACTGGTACTCAGCCTTCCCATCAATATGTGGCTCAAAACAAAAAACAAAAACTATGTGAAATAAAAATTAAAATACAAAAATAAAATTATCTACCTTAACTTGGGTTGCCTTTCAAGAAACGCCTAATTTAGTATCATGACATGACCCATATTATTGCTCAACTATTTTTCTTTATCCCCTTTCTCCTACTTGAAGGCCATCTTCTCACTCATTTAAGAACTCTTGAGTGTGAGCTATCAATTTTATTAGTATTCTCATCCATAGCCTTTTCAGGATATTTAATCATCATAAATTTAGGCTTAGGTGGTGGCTTGGGAAATACCAAGAGATAGTCCATAGCGATTCTTGATGGTTTGGACTCCACCCCACACTTATCCACTTCTATCAGGGTGATCATACATAAGTCTTTGTAGTGGGAAGATGGATTAAGTGGTTTGTAAACTTTGAAAACCACCTCTTCATCATCCAATTTTATCTTCATAGTTTTATATCTCACATCAATTTGCGCTCTACCTATTGCTAAGAATGGATGTCCTAAGGTGATTGGTACCCTATCATATGTATCATAGTAAAGAATAATTAAATCAATAGGGTTAATAAACTTATCAACCTTTATGAGGATGTCCTCAATTATTCCTTTGGGACTGACTTGGATTTTGTCTTCCATCTGGAGAACCACAGAGTATGTTCTCAACTTTCCTAAACCCATAGTATTGAACATTGATAGGGGCATCAAATTTATACTCACCCCAAAATCACTCGAGGCATGGATCACCTCGCCGTCACTAATTTGTATAGGGAGGGTAAAACTCCCTTGGTCCTTAACTTTTTTGGGAATTTTTTTCATCACCAAAGAAATGCACTCCTCTATAAGTGACACTATTTCAATTTGTTATAGCTTAATATTGTTAGTCACCACGTCCTTCAAGTACTTGGCCTACTTAAGGATTACCTGCAAAACATACAAATGAGGAAGGTTAATGTGAAGTTCTCTGAATGTGTTAAAGAATTTCTTAAAGCATGCATCTATCTAGGCCTTCTTGATCCTCGATAATGGTGGTGGTGGTATCTTATTTACTTGTTCTTCAATCTTTTCTTTTGGGTACTTAAACTTTCTCGTATTATCAACATCTTTACTTGCAACCTGTTGTGGGACCAACTCTGCATCTACCTCATTATTCTTCTTTGGGACACTTGCCACTCCTCAAAGTAAGTATCGTAACTTTTTTTTGAAGGTTCATTATCACTTGAAAAGCCATCTTGAGGCCTGATATTTTATGCTTGAGCTAGTGGCCCCAACTGTTGCTCTAATTGCCTCTGAGTCACTTTTTGATTTTTGATTTTAGCAACTATTTGTTCTTGATTAGCCAGGATCTTCTTTAAGCTCTCCTCAATCCCACTAGCCTGTGTATTGTGTTACTTCTAAAAGTGATGTGGCTAATTTTTATCACATGAGTGATTGGGATGACTCTGTCACTTGTGATTATAGGCATTACCATACTTTAGTTTCTGTGCATTACCTATAAAGTTTACTTATTCAGGATTGACTCCACACAAGTCTGTAGAGTGGCTGCTATTGCCAAAAATCTCATACCATGATGGGGTCTATTGAAATGCATTCCTAATCTTAGGATTGGTGCACATCCAACTTGTTGAATTATGTCATCATCTAATTTTAGAGAGCAGATAATTGGGTGGCTAAGGTTGTCACATTATCAACTTCTATCATCCTTGCAGGATTTTTTGCTGCACTTTTATACCTGTCACTATGACAGTTAGGGTTACCTTATGCAATGTGGTTTAACAAGGTATACATCTCATCATAGGTTCTCCCAGTACTTGACCACCTACAACTGAATCTAATTTTTTTTGGTATTATGGTTAAGAGCTTCTATAAAGGTATGAGATAATACCTCGATGGACTATTGATGATATGGATAGTCCCCTAGAAGTGATTTAAACCTCTCCCAAGTATGATATAAGTTCTAATTTGATCTTTTCTTGAAAATCAATATCCCACTATGTAACCTTGTAGTCTTGCTAAATGGCAAGAAATGGATGAGGAATTATCGGGCCAAGTCACCCCATGTAGTGATAGAAGCTATTGGTTCAATATTCAACCACTTCTTTGATTTCCCCAAAAGTGAGAAGAGGAAGAGTGTAAGCCTCACATAATTAGTGGACACTCCGATTGGGATAAATGTGTCATTTATTTTTAAGAAATTCTTCAAATGAGACTGCAGATCCTCATGTAACAAGCCAGTAAATTTCCCACTGCTGTGCAAAAGCTGTACCATATTCTACTATAGTTCAAATCTACTTTTAGATGTGGGTCTTCGAATAGTTGAGGTGACATTAGTTGCAAGTGGGATTACCACTTTGCGTTTAGTTCTACGGTCTAGTTGATCTTCTGCCATGGGTGCGGGAATAACTTCTTCTTGATGAATTTGTGGGATCCGTTATAGAAGTACTTCTTCTCTCCTCGATTGGTGTAAGCATTGCTCGGGTTCAAGATACAGTTAAACCAACTCCTTATCCTATGCCATCTTACTAGCTTGATAAACCTATACTAGAAATTTAAAAGCTAAGAGCAAGTAATTAACACTTAAAAAATCAAAAAGCAAAGCAAAAACTAAGACAATTGCCAAATTTACTAGTCCAAGGTAATGACGTCAAAAACTTGTTGTGCCCAAGCGCACACGCAAGTGTATATGGTACACCCAAGTAATATAGTGGCCTTAAGAAACCCAAGTATAGATCCCTCAGGGACTTGTGTTTAACAACTATCTAGTTCTAGTTCAATGATAAAGATTTAAATTATTACTATAGTAACTAAAAGTGTTTGAGAGTTATAAACTGAAAGTAAAGTAAACAATACGGTAAATTAAAGGTTCTTGAATAACGATGGAGAGAAACCCAGGGTTAAGGTAATTTGAACAATCATATTAAGCTATATAACTTTGTTGGTTAGGTTAATTATCTTGGTTATTGGTTCATAGGGTTCATAACATGATTACGGCCTTTCAAGACTGTAATCATTTTTCTAACTTGGCCCCACAACTACATCATTGAGCGGTGATGTGAGAACTAAGCTAAATGCATTCATATTTCATACCATAATTGAACTAAATAGGTCACTTATGTATATTACTATCCTAAATTCAAATCATAATATTATTCAATTGAAAGATTATGATCCTATTCAATCTATCTCTGTTCTATCCTATTGTCCCTCCTTCTGGGGTCATGATCGAATTAGGCATGCATTATAAGGGTCACAAATCTTTGAAATAGTTAACACAAGAGTAAATAAACAACCAAAGATTATAATTAACCAAAACCAATTCAATTCATAACAAGAGTAATCATGTTCTTGGCCTTAACTCCATAAAATGATGTTTAGCCACTCATGGACGTTCAAAGAATCGCACTTGCATAATCCATGTAATAATACAAAATAAAACTAAATTAAAGGAGCAAAAACCCTATTTTAAGCCTTATCCATCATGTTTCAATTCCCCAAGGTTGTTATATAAGAGTTTAAGTGTCCTATTTATAGTAGGACCAAAGCTGCCCGATTTTGTTTAGCCTCCATGCCACACCCTTATCGCGTAAGATAGGGTATGTGGTACAACAAATCACAGAGGCCTACTATTTTGGATAATTAAAACTACAACCAATGGCATAAAACACCCTTATCATGCCATCTAGGCAGTGTGGCACGCTAATGTATCCAAAGTTTTCAGATTTCGTCAAGCTTAGTCCAATGTGTTTGTCCTTCAAGTAAAATCTTTGTGAAAACTTATCCTTTTGATTTAAATCTTGTATATCATCCATTTATCATTTAAATAAATTCACCAAGAATAATACAACATCAATAACCACTAATTAGAGCTCAAAACACAATCAAATCCAACACGCTCAACTAGAAAGGAACATAGCTCAGGCTAAGAGTACTAGTTTTCTCGTTTGAACTTTAATTTAATATTTTGACTCAAAACTTATTGTAAACACACATTTAACATTGTATTTATATAACTTAACACTTATATGCTTATTTATACAAGGATTAACTCATAAGAAAAAAGAAGTTGTCACGACCCGAGGCTACCCCCTAGCCGGAACACGATGCTTTGAACTACAAGTGATCCCAAGCTAAAACATGTACGGGCATACTATTTGAGAAACAAATTTTAAAAATAAATACGAGATAAATTTGCTGAGCGGAAGCATAATCATGAGAAAATTTGAATGAATGTAATATCAATAAAGTTTACAACATGATAAATCTGAAGAAAGAACTTGAATTATATATCATGACTCTGATTGACTATCTATGAAGCCTCTAGTATATTGAATATAGGTAGCTGGTACATGTATCCAACTGGCACTAATTAATACATAAGAGTTATAACAATACAATATATGAACAACTGATTGGAGTTCCTAACTTAAGAGAACTCATCACCTATTGGCTGAATACTTAGAACTGACTGACCCTGGTGTATGGATTACATCCGGTACCTATATTATGAAGGAATGTATCCACAAATGCATATATGTGATCAGTACTTTGGAATGTACTGAGTATATGGGGACATTTACTAAATCATAAAAACATATAAAATATGCTTTAAAATCGAGGATATAAGTTATATTCTAAAACATACATTTAAAATATGGCTATACTTGAAAACTTTAAGTTATAGTGAAATTTATAAATCATGAGCTGAAAATAATTCTAGAAGCTGGAGAGCGGTAAAAACGTGAATACTGTATGTAAATCTCATGTAAAACTGATCATGCTGTAAAGCTGAACTGAGAATGATATATAGAAACTGAGCATGAAAACATGAACATGTAAGATGAATGCAAGACCAAGCAAGGCATGTATTGAAATGTTTTGAATACTGAATACTCTGTAAAACTATCTGACGGAATACTAGTAATCTGATTACTTGGTCAAGCAAACCTAAACTGATATAAACTATGTACTAGCTAAAATTGTGGGAGTTATCATGTAACCGATATGCCCCAATCTAACTAATCAGGGTCTAACCTGTAACCCCAGTTGAAAGGGTGTCAGTACCTTGCCTCGGGTACTATTACATTTCTGTGTGGATCCACTAAACTGGTATTTTGAAGGACTAGGGTATCAGTCCTCTATTGGTGGGTGACCCTAAGAGAGTGTCAGTTCTCTACTGGCTGGTGACATCTCTTAACCTACGTTGTCTACGTAGTTTAGGAACTTTGGAATTTCTATTAAAGGTCTCAGTCCTCTACTGTCAGATGAGATTTCATCCCTAGGTTTTCTTGGTGCTAAATCTTACTCTCAACTAAATGACACTGGTATTATTATGGGTCTAACATGATGTGGTACTATACAGATAAGTGCTCAACATGAATATGGTAATTTGAATATAATTATAAAATCATGGTCTAACTAACTTGTAACTTAAAAACAAAGACATTTATAAACAACTAGGTCTCGGGTGTTCATAGCCCTCCAACGCTGAATGATTAGTAAGGTACAATATCACTATTTAAAACACTGGTAGAAAATCACAATTTAGAGACCCAAAACATAATACATTTTAATAAACTGACGAATCACATGAATTTGAACATGAGGATGTATTAAACTTGGGAGGATTCATGCTATCATGGTTAAATGCACGAATTTGATAGTTTAACATAGTAATGACTAAACATGACATGGGTGTTTGAAACTTCAAGAATATAGGAGCATGATTCACATGATTTAGTTCATAACTTGATAATTTAACATATAATCAATTGAATATGACATGAGTAATTGAAATTTAAAGCATGAAATAGCCTAATACACATGAGAGAAACATGTTGACATGGCTTGAATTCGAATTACTGAAAGAACATGGATTAAATTCATGATTTACATGGATGAATTCACAAAGAAGATTTAAAATTTCAAACTTGAACAAAATGAGGATTTTGGGACTCAATGAGTAAAAGGAACCCATTGATGAATATTCCATATACCTCAATATGATGACTTCTTAAAGTAAGCTTGAAATTGGAATTTGAATTCTTGGGGAAAAAGATTGAATTTCTAGTTCTTGGGAAGATGGAAAGGGTTTACGTGAGTTAATCTCATGAAAAATGGGAAAATAATGCCCTTTTTAGGGCTTTAATCCGTCACTTGGGTTCTTGGGGTCAAGGAGGAATGACCAAAATGTCCTTTGGCCTTGTACTTGCGGATGCAGGAAAGATATCCTCTGTGTCACTAAGCTATCTGAACCCTTACTATTTTTGACAAAATGCTTATAACTTTTGCTCGGGTGTCAGATTAAGGAAAAATTGGATGCGTTGGAAAGAGGATTAAATTATATAAATTTTATGGGTCTCTAACTCTAAAATACCATATATTCCAAAAGTTATACATGTTTAAAGTTGACCCTTGTAGGATCGAATACAAAAATTGGCCAAATTAAGAGCT
The DNA here is from genome assembly GCF_002878395.1 of Capsicum annuum. NCBI lineage: Eukaryota > Viridiplantae > Streptophyta > Magnoliopsida > Solanales > Solanaceae > Capsicum > Capsicum annuum. Next base: position 37,842,879 of record NC_061120.1, on the reverse strand, counting down.
CTCAACTCTACTTTGCTCTAAGTGTTTCCTATGAATATTTTTCTCCTCATAAGCACTCTTAATACTAGTATAATGATCATGACACATTCACGTTGGAGTCATTGGTTTTGAGCTTATACACGTAGAAATGATGGTTTGAATTCTAGCCCAAAAATGCAGGGTGTCATAGAAGTCCTTAAAACTAAGCTGAATAAGGCTGGATAACAATACTTAGGTGAATAAATCCACCTAATATAAAATGCATTATAAGATATTTTATTGGCACTAGTTCCTATGGCTATGGTATCCTAAGTCAGATGAAATTTTATGAAAAGGTTTCTCAGATGTAGATTATGCAAGTGATAAGATTGTTAGAAAAAACACTAGTGGTACTTGTCAATTCATGGGGAAATCACTTGTCTCATGGAATAGCAAAAAATAGAATCATGTCTTTCTATCTACTACTAAATTTGAGTATATTGATATTAGGTTATGCTGTTCTCAAATTCTTTGGATATCTCATTAACTAAGTGATTATGATTTATCTTTTAAACCTGTAAAAATTTTCTCTGATAATTCTAGTGTCATTTGTCTGTCTAAAATCCCTGTGCATCATTCTATAGCCAAAAATATCATGTTAAATTATTTTTTTTTATTAGAGATCATGTGTTAAAAGGAGATATTGAATTATATTTTGTTAGCACTGATTTCAATCAACATATATTTTTACTAAACCCTTATTGAAAGAAAGATTTTGTGCTCTTAAAAAATCTCTTGGCATTATTAACAAAAACCCTTTTGTAAAATATACTTCTATATTTGATATATATTATTTTTGTATGGAAGTGGGTTTTTATTAATATTGATTTGATTGATGTACTAGTCCATTGATTTTCTTTCCTTTCTCATGGCCTGTTCCAAGTTCTGTGTAAGGTAATTATGACACCTCTTCAATTTCCAAGGTAACTTTTCAATCACTCCTTACATTGATTCACTTCTCCACTTCTCTATATATTTGATTCCCCATTTTTTCTCTATCCTCATCTTCTCGAAAGAGATATCAACAAACTCTTAAGATATCTTCTCCAGATAACAAGAAAAGTTTTCGTTCCAAAGGGAAAGGGAAAGTCTCTTCCCTAATCCCTCCTGACTCTGATTTCTCTAATCAAAACCTTCATCAAATCTTTTATAACTCATCTCTCTCTGGTAAGCATCCCTTTGTGCATGATGACTCAGAGAGTTCTAAGAAGAAAGTGAAGTTTGCTTTTAATGGTTCTCTAAATGTCAAAACTAATTTATGGAGACCCACAAATGAAACTCTCTTTCATCCTGTAAATGGGCTATATCTTGTTCATGGTAGGATCATTAATTGAGACCTCCTTAAATCTCTTCATTATCCCTTAAAATTTGTATTTGAATTCCAAGGTTGGGGAGATATCTTTGCCTTCTCTCCTAAGCATTCCTTTGAGCCTCTTGGTCGATTGTTTTATGCAAATTTGCATTCTATCAGATCTGGTTATATTGAAATCCTTGTCATGGGGAAACATATATTTCTTGATTATGCTATGTTTGATACTATATTTGATGTTAACTATTCTGGGTTCTCTACTTCCTCTAAAAACCCTTGTTCGTCTGACATTAATGTGTTATTTGAAGATATTAAACATGCCATTTCTTCAGATAACTGTGATTCTCTTCCCTTTGCTCTTGGTCCTAAAAAACTATCCTTTGAAGTTCATATGCTTGCTCACATTGTGGAGACTACTCTGCTTCTTTGGGAAGGATCTTTCTCCACTTTCTCAGTATGATACCCTATTCACTTTTTGCATTGCATCTCAATGTAAGATTAATCTCTCATCCTTCATTCTTAGTTTCATGATTGAGGATTATATTGATCCTTCAAGTCTTCCTTATTGGCTGGTCATTAACCATATTTTTAAAGCTTGTGATGTACCCCTTAATGTCATCCCTTCAATCTCTTTTAAATAATGGTATAATCTATAACCTTTGCTAGTATGGGACATTTCTAGTTGATGATGTGTGGGTTCGAAAATCTAAAAGCTACTCTATTAGGACTTCTTCCTCTCCCAAGATGCGCTCCCCTTCTCCTTCTCATCCCTCTGGTACTGCATCTATGGATGTGGATTTGTGTATACTGGAAATTGATTCTAAGCTTGACACTATGAGAGGTATTCTTCTTGCTACTCAGTTTTAGCTGGGCAAGATTAAGGATACAAGCAAAGAGACTAGAATAGATATTGCTGGTCTTCATGTCAAGTTGGATCAAGTCATCAAGGAGGCAACAAAACTTACAACTAAGATTTAAGCTATAACTGATTCCCTCACTACAACCGTTGCAACTCAGTTCACTAACTTGATGGATTCCACCTCTCAAGATTGGCTTATTTTTTCTCTCATCCTTCTCCTGCTGTGAAATGATCTTTATGGACTCTGTTTACCTTATTTTAGTTTTGGAATTGTAAATGGGCATAAGCCCATGAACACTTTTTTGATGCTATATAGTCTATGGTTTTGTTTTTTTGTACTTCTTCCTTTTTGATTGGTGTCAAAGGGGGAGAATAGTATGCAATGTTCTTTACATGAGATATACAACATATATATTAACTCATTTAGTGGGAACAAATGCCAATGACTCAGGGGGAGTCTATCAGGGAAGTTATCTGCTTACTTGATTATTGTCATCCATTAAAAAAGGGAAGATTGATAAGGTTAAGTTTTGATAAATGAATTTGTGATTGATTTACAGAAAATTAGGAAGAGGTTAATCTGACAAAATCATCATTAACACTTAAAAAGGAAGATAAAAATATTCCAAATTATCAAGAGGCATTCCACGAAAGGTGGAAGATTTGCTGCATTAAATGGATTAAATAAAAACACCTCAGAAGGTTTTTCGACTGATTATCAAAAGGCATTCTAGTAAAGGAAGAAGATTTATTACATTGAATGGATTTCTTAAACCATGGGATTCCCATGTCTTTCTCCTATGTATAGATTGTAATTAGTTAGATAGATATTCCTCTTTGTCGGTACTTATTCTTGGAAATTGAAAATCCTTATTCATTTTCCTAAGAAGAAAAATCTTTTGGGATGCCTTATAGCTTCTAATGGCTAGTAGTGGTCCAATCACTGCTATATAAGCATTGGAAGTCAAAAGAAGAGACATACACTTATTTCAACCTTCTTTAGCGCTTTGCTCTACTTCATTCAAGCATTGTGTTCTCTTAAGGTAAACTGTGTAATTAAAAAAAGAGGAGAGAAACACATAGTTGGTGAGGCATTGTATCAAAGTGAGAAAGAAAGAAAGAAAGTGTGAATCATAGACAAAATGCTTGACTCAATCTCGTACTTTGATTTTATTCACAAAGAACTAGTAGTATCTCTTGAAATCCAAGGGGATTGGAGTAAGACCTATTAGAGGTCCCAACCAGTATAAAATATCTTGTGTAATTTACATTCAAAACTTTAATTTTTAAAGTTTTTATTACTACAATCAATAGTCGACTATCTGTTAAAGGAAGTTAACTATCTGATTGAAAAAGTAGTAATTCACCCCTCTTACTACTTTCAGAAACAACAGGGACTAGTATCTTTGTAATACCCTGAAGATTTTTAGCAAATTTCATCCAAAGAATGACTTGTATTAGCTTCTAAAGTGAATGATAATTATTCCATAAGGAATAATTTTCAAGATTTTCACTTTTTGTCATGTGAAAAATTCAATAAGCTTTCCATCGATATATGATTCGCTTAAATCCAATAACTGGGTAAGAAGTATGACTATTTAAAGTTCCCATCAAAAAAGAGCGCCATATTAGTCAGTGGCGCACCACACCACAAGAGAAAATGACATTTGGAAATTTTCAGTAGGTGTCCATGATTATGGCTTATCACGCCAACACTAAAATCCAAAATTGTCCTTTTTCCAGTGTCTCAGCGCGATTTCCCCCACGTTGCGCCAACGTTCCAGGTCATGAAGGAAGGGGTAACACGATGGCTATGCATCGCGCCATACCTTAATTTCTCAATTGTCAATTTCTAGTGACATGTGCGATAATTCCGTGTCACTTAGGGGCCCAGTTCGGGAAAATTTTACTGAAATTAAATGACGTGTCCAGGGTTAAAAGGGTCAATTTTCCACCCCTATTTAAGCCCTTTAACATGTGATTTAGCCACTTTTCACCCGAAAAACACTTTCTTCTCTCAAGAACAAGCTAGGGTTTTCATAGAAGATCTAATTTCAAGAAGGTTTCACCATTAATCTTCACGAAATCACGAACTAAGCATGTATAGTGTTTATTTTTGGACTCCTTTCATCCATGAAGCCCAAAAATCCCTTTTATAAATTCAAGTTATGGATTTTCTTATGAATTTCATGATTGGGAAGCTTTTGTTCATATTGATAATGAGTAATTGAATTGTATTCCATGAATGAGTGTTAAATTCCATATGGGTTGATTTGTATCGGTGTAGATTCAAGAAATCCTAGGATCAAACCCTTGAATGATTACATTGGAATTGAATTACGAAAGTAAATTACTGTATGATGTCGTTACACATTATATACCTACTATGCATTTGGTTGAATGCCTAGATAAAGGGAAAGTTTCTAATTAGCATGATATCATGAAATCCCCATATACGTACAAGCTTATGCCTATCCCATGTTTGATGAAATGCTTCAGTAAATGTTTTATGATAATTATTATGTGTTCAAGTAAGTCATGCTTTGTCAGTTTCTTTCCATCGAGTCCTGGGTGTACTTGTACCCAAAACATTAGCTGTGTACCTAGAGCCATGTCATGTTTTCACGATACTATCAGTCAAGCTATGAATCCTTAGACTTCAGATAGTCTTATGACTCAGGAAAAATTTTCATGATCTCATGACTCAATCAGTTGTCAGATATCAGTAGTATTCCATCAGTCAATGGAACTTAGTAACTCAGCTCATGTTCAGTCAGTAAATACGTTTAGTGTCCATTCAGATAGGAGTAGGAATCAGCATCGAGTGATCCCACGAATGGGGACACACATTATGAGATGAGGGTGTGATACTTAGAAGTCATCCTTGCATTCCAGAACTATGTAGCCAGCATAGGTTAAGACATTCACACTGTCGATTAGAGTTGATGAGGTGGATAAGCACTGTCAGATAAGGGCCCCATTGTTCTTATACATAGGATACTATCAGATAAGGTTGCCCACAGCTTGTCCTTACCAGTGGCATGGTATTGACACCCTTTCAATTGGGGTTACAGATTGGACCCCAACTCAGCTATAAGAGCATATCAGGGGCATGTCGGTTAAATATTACCTCCCACTATTTCATGTTACAGAATTAAGACTGTCAGACATAGTCAATCAATCTCAGTAATAGAACTCAGATAGTTCGTTAGATTTCAAGACTGTCAGATGTAGTCAACTCAGATACAGTATGGGACTCAGCCAGTACCATCAAATTCAGGATTGTTAGATATAGTCTCCCATGTTATTAGTTATATTCAGATACAGATATTTATGCTATCAGATATATCAGGTTTTAGAATGTCATGTCATCTATTTTCAAATTCAGTAATTATGATATCACAGTGTCAGTTACAGTTACGTATTTATATATGCATTCGCATGTTAGACAGTCCGCTAGGATTATTCATGCATGTTAACCCTTGCATTATCCTACCTCACATATATACTCAGTACATTCCATTTTACTAACACATTTGCGCTATGGTGCTTTATTTTATGTTACACCATAAGTTTAGAGACACGAGTTCTAAATTAACAGTAGATTCCAGTTTCAGTAGTCAGAATAGAAGTGAGTCCTCATCCTTCGAGGACATGATCATTGCTCTACTATTTCATTGATTAATTATTAGTTGGAGTTAGTTTGGGAAATGTCCCATCAACTTCTTATTCAGATTATTCAGACAGTAGAGGCTTTCAGACTAGATGCAAACTATTATGTTTCAGACTTCAGTGTTTATAGTTTTGTTTTGGGTATTGTATTACCCCAAAGATGTTATCACATCCATGTTATATTTAGTACTAAACTTTATGGCCTTTTAGTGCAGGTTTCTATATTATTAAATATTTTATTTAGTGTACAGGTACATATATCAGTCATGGGTTAGCTTGTGGTCCTCGGGGTCATGAGCACCGTGTAGCATTCCGATTCATCAAATCGGGACATTACAAACTTAGTATCAGAGCCTAAGGTTCAGTAGAGTCCTAGGAAGTCTGAAAGCTGCATCTAGTAGAGTCTTGTACATGGGTGTATTATGCGCCATATTTATGTGCAAGAGGCTATGAGATGTTTAGGAACAGTTTCTCTTCTTTCAGTATAAATATCATACCGGTGAGCATAATCACAAGTTAATCTCTCAGTTTAATCCACTTTTTCTCTTTATTTCAGAATATGCCTCCGAAGAGTAGAAATCAGTCAGCCCCTTAGCCCAAAGAACTTTTGGGCGATCATGTTTCTCATGCGGAGTTCAGGACCGCATTTACCACTTTTTCTCAGTCAGTAGCTGTCCATAATGAGCAACCAACTATCGTTCTGGCCAACCCAGTGGCCAAATCAGCTGCAACTAGGATCTGGGACTTCACCCGAATGAATCCTTGGTCCTTCCATGAGTCTAAAATAGATGAGGAATCTCAGGAATTTCTAGATTAGGTGCAGAAGGTAACAGACATTATGGGGTGACTACTGTTGAGAGTACTGAGCTAGCTATATATCAGTTACAAGATGTGGCTCATACTTGGTTTAAATAGTTAAATTCAGAAAGGTCAGATAATGCAGGTCCTTTAGAGTGAGAGGAGTTTATTTTGGCTTTCTTGGATAGATTCTTTCCCCAAGATCTTAGAGAGGATAAGGTTCTAGAATTCATCAACCTCAGGTAGGGAAATATGATGGTGATAGAGTATTCTCTAAAGTTTACTCAATTAGCCAGATATGCCCCTCATGTGGTTGCATACGGTAGAACAAAGATGAGTAAGTTTGCTTCAAGGGTAAATGATAGCATAGTTAATGAGTGCAAATCTTCCATGCTAAATAGTAATATAACTTTAGCTAGACTTATGACCCCTGCTCAGCAGATAAAGGAGCATAAGATTAAGTAGAGTGAAAAGTAGAATAAGAAAGCTAGGACAGGTAGCTTTAACTTTAGTCAGCCTAAATCAGAAGGAGAAAACCGTTCTCAGTTTCGTCCTAAGTCATTAGTTCTAGCTCCTTCTTCAGCCAGTGCTCTAGCTCCTAAGTTTAGAAATAGAGTGCCAGGCTCTAAGTATTAGGGCAGTGTCAGGAATACTCAAACTAATCCCTTTTGTCAGACTTGTGGTAAGAACCCTAAGGGTGCTTGCAGAGCTGGCAGCGATGTCTATTTCGGTTATGGCAAGCCAGGCCACAGAGTCAGAACTGCCCTTAGTCAGGTTATCAGAGTCATCTCCACTCCTCAGCTCAGTCTGGTCACCTGAATCAGTAGGGTCCACCACCAGTGCTACTATCGGGCAACGCCCAAATAGACTATATGATTTTTTGACTCGACAAGATTAGAAAAATTCTCCTGATGTAGTTACTGGTACATTATAGATCTTTCATGTGTATGTTTACGTTTCGCTAGATCCAAGAACTTCTTTGTCTTTTGTTACTCCCTATATAGTAGTTGATTTTGGAATCAGTCTCAGAATTCTAGCAGAGCCCTTCTCAGTCTCTACCCCAGTAGGCAAAACCATTATAGCCCGACGGGTATACAGGAACTGCTCGGTTATGATATTTCAGAAAGTCACTTCAGCAGACTTAGTCAAATTAGAGATGGCTGATTTTGATGTTATTCTCGGCATGGATTGGATTTATTCCTGCTATGCCACAGTCGAATGTAAAAATAGAACAGTCTAGTTTTAGTTTCCAAATAAACCCATCCTTGAGTAGAAGGGTAGTGTATCCGCTTTTAGGGGTCAGCTTGTTTCCTACCTTCAGGCAAGGAAAATGATATCTAAAGGAAGTGTCTATCATTTTGTTTGAGTTAAGGAGACTAGTTTTGAAACTCCCAGCCTTGAATCAGTCCCAGTAGTGAATGAATATTCAGATGTCTTTCCCAAAGATCTTATAGGAATTCCTCCCGAAAGGAAAATAGACTTCGACATTGATCTTCTTTCAGATACTCAACTTATCTATATTCTGCCATATAGAATGGCATCAATATAAATTAGAGAATTGAAAGAACAGTTGAAGGATCTCTTAGATAAGGGATTCATTAGACCCAACATTTCCCCGTGGGGCACATCAGTCTTATTCGTGCGTAAGAAAAACGGTTCTCTCAGAATGTGATTACCGTCAACTCAATAAGGTTACGGTTAAGAACAAGTATTCTCTTACCAAAATCGATGACTTGTTTGACCAACTTTAGGGTGCCAGCTACTTCTCTGAGATAGACCTCATAGCTGGCTATCATCAGCTAAGAGTTAGAGAAAGTGACATTCCGAAAATAGCTTTTCGTACTCGATATGGTCACTTTGAATTCTTAGTCATGTCATTTGGTCTTACCAATGCCCCAACATCTTTCATAGACCTGATGAACCGCGTGTTCAAGCAGTACTTGGACATGTTCGTCATAGTCTTCATAGATGATATTCTGGTCTATTCCCACACTGAGCGCGATCATGCAGACCATCTCAGAATAATACTTTAGACTCTCAGAGATCATCAGCTATTCGCCAAATTTAGTAAGTGCGAATTTTGGCTAAGGTCAGTAGCATTTCTTGGTCACATCATTTCCGGTGATGGCATTAGAGTTGATCCTCAAAAGACCGAAGCAGTAAGAAACTAGCCAAGACTTGTCTCTCCATCAGATATCAGGAGTTTCCTAGGTTTGGCTGGCTATTATAGATGATTTGTTGAGTGATTTTTATCTATTACATCCCCTATGTCCAGATTGACTCAGAAATAAGTCAAGTTTCAGTGGTCAGGCCCTTGTGAGAAGAGTTTTCAGGAGTTGAAGTCTTGACTCACGTCAGCTCTAGTTCTAGCATTACCAGATGGTTCAGATGGATTCATGGTGTATTGTGATACATCCAGAGTAGGTTTGGATTGTTTCCTCATGCAGCATGGTAAGGTCATAGCCTACGCCTCCAAAAAACTTAAACCCCATGAGAGGAATTATCCTACTCATGATCTTAAGTTAGAAGCCGTAGTCTTTACTTTAAAGATTTGGAGGCATTATATCTATGGAGTTCATGTAGATGTTTTCACAGATCACAAGAGTCTTTATAATATCTTTTCTAAAAAAATATCTCAATCTTCATCGGATAAGGTGGTTAGAGCTTTTGAAAGACTATGACATGAGTGTCCTCTATCATCCAGGCAAGGCCAACGTAGTGGACGATGCTCTCAATAAGATATCCATGGGTAGAAGTGGTGGACAGTAAGAAGAATTTATCTTAAGAAGTCTATCATCTTACTAGACTCGGCGTTCACTTAGTCGATTCTTCAGAGGGTGGTGTATTCGTTTAGAGTAGTTTAAAATCATCTCTAGTCTCCGAGGTGAAAGAAAAGTAAGATAGAGATCCTAGCCTTGTCAAGTTGAAGAAGTCAGTTCAGGATCAGAAAGTAGAGGTTTTCTCCCTAGGGAGAGATAGTGTTTTGCGTTGTCAGGGTCACCTTTGAGTCCCAGGTGTAGATGACTTAAGAAAGCGAGTTCTTGCAGAAGCGGATGGTGTGCACTACCTTATTTATCCAAGGGCTACAAATATGTAGCATGACTTACGGGAAATCTATTGGTCGAGTGGGATGAAGAGAGACATTACAGAGTTTGTGGCTAAGTGCTCTACATGTCAAGAAGTTAAGATAGAGCATCAGAAGACTAGTGGGTCCATACAGTAGTTCAGTATTCCTACTTGAAAGTTTGAAGTTGTGAAGATGGACTTCATGTTGGGTTTGCCTCAAACTCGTCATCATCATAATTCAGTCTATGTCATTATAGACAGAATGACCAAATCATCTCATTTCCTTCCAGTTCACACCTCTTATTCATCTGAGGATTATGCCAAACTCTATATCTAGGAGTTGGTTAGATTACATGGTTTTCCATTGTCCATTATCTCAGACAGAGGTACCCAGTTCACCTCTTATTTTTAGAAAGCATTCCAAAAGGGTCTCGGTATCTAAGTTCATCTCAGTACAACCTTCCATCCTCAGACAGATGGTCAAGAAGAAAGGACCATTCAACTTTTAGAAGATATGCTAAGGGCGTGTGCAATTGATTTCAAGGGAAGTTAGGATGACCACTTGCCTTTGATTGAGTTTGTATACAACAACTACTATCATTCCAGTATTCATATGGCTCTATTTGAAGCTCTCTATGGTAGGAGATATAGATCACCAATTGGTTGGTTCAAAGTTAGTAAGGCCTCAGTAATAGGTCTTGACTTAGTATTCGACGCCTTAGAAAAAGTCCAGTTAATCAGAGAAAGACTCTGGGCTGCTCAGAGAAGATAGGAGTTTTATACAGATGTTCGTAGAAAAGATATCGAGTTTGAGGTTGGTGATCATGTCTATCTAAAGATCTCTCCCATGAAGGGAGTGAAGAAATTTGGCAAGAAGGGAAAGCTCAGTCCCTGATATGTTGGTCCCTTTAAGATTCTCAATTGTTTCAGCATGGTAGCTTATGAGCTCAAATTGCTTTCAGATCTAGCCTCAGTTCATCCAGTTTTCCATGTCTCTTTGCTCAAGAAGTGTATAGGTGACCCACCAATTGTAGTCCCTCTTTAGAGCATTGATGTTTAGAACAGTCTCTCTTATGAAGAGATTCCAGTCGAAATCGCAGACTATCAGACTCATAGATTGAGGAACAAAGAAGTCCCTCTAGTTAAAGTTCTTTCAAAAAATCAGTCCGTTTAGGGAGCTACTTGGGAAGCAAAAGCAGACATGCATATCAAGTATCCTTACCTCTTCTCCGCCAACTCAGATTAAGCTTAAGGTAACATTTCTCCTTAAGCTTACTCAGTTTCATGATCAGTGTTCATCACGAACTTGGTATTCAGTTTCATGTTCATGTTCCCAGTATAAACTTGGTATCAAGTACCATTGTATATTCAGTCATTCATTCATGTATCAACTCAGTTATATAATTATTTATCAAAAATGCATTCTCATTATGAGAAACTTAGTTCCTCGGAACATTTAGTCATGTATTCATAAATTAGTAACACATGCATCAGATATGCATGTTCAGTATGTTATGTTCATCTTGTCAGTCATGAGATCATGTTCTAGTGATTCATGTTTAGTTTATGTTCAGATTATTGTTTCCCCTCTCAGTCAGTCTCATTCGAGAATGAATGTTCTCAAGGGGAAGATATTGTAATACCCCGAAGATTTCTAGCAAATTTTGTCCCAAGAATGACTAGTATTAGTTTCTAAAGTGAATGATAATTATTCCATGAGGAATAATTTTCAAGATTTTCACTTTTTGTCATGTGGAAAATTCAATAAGCTTTCCATCGATATATGATTCTCTTAAATCCGATAATCGGGTAAGAGGTTATGACTATTTCAAGTTCCCATCGTAAAACAACTCCATATTAGTCAGTGGCGCGCCGCGCCACAAGAGGAAATGGCATTTGGAAATTTCCAGTAGGTGTCCGCAATTATGGCGCATCATGCCAGCACTCAAATTCAAAATTGTCCTTTTTCCAGTATCTCAACACAATTTTCCCTGTGTCACATCAGTTCTAGGTCACGAAGAAAGGGGCAATGCGATGGCTCCGCATCGCGCCATCCCTCAATTTCTTAATTGTCAATTTCCTGTGACATGGCACGATAATGCCGCATCACACCAGGGGCCCAGTTCTAGAAAATTTTACTGAAATTAAATGATGCGTCCAGGGTTAAAAGGGTCAATTTCCTATCCCTATTTAAGCCCTTTAACACGTGATTCAACCAATTTTTACCCTAAATACACTCTCTTCTCTCAAGTTACTCTCAATAATAAGCTAGTGTTTTCATAGAAGATCTAATTTCAAGAAGGTTTCACCATCAATCTTCACAAAATCATGAACTAAGGTATGTATAGTGTTCATTCATGAACTCCTTTCGTCTATGAAGTCCAAGAATCCCTTTTCTAAATTAAAGTTATGGATTTTCTTATGAATTTCATGATTGGGATGCTTTTATTCATGTTGATAATGAGTAATTGAATTGTATTCCATGAATGAATGTTAAATTCCATATGGTTTGATTTGTATCAGTATAGATTCACGAAACCCTAGGACTAAACCCTTGAATGATTACATTGGAATTGAATGACATTAGATTATTGTTGTATGATGTTTTTTACAAATTCTATGCCTATTATGTGTTTGGTTGAATGCCTAGATGAAGGGAAAGTGTCTAATTAGCATGATATCATGAAATACCCATGTACGTTCAAGCTTATGCCTATCCCATGTTTGATGAAATGCTTCAATAAATGTATTGTGATGATTATTATGTATTCAAGTAAGTCATGCTTTGTCAGTTTCCTTCCATCGAGCCTAGGGGTACTTGTACCCAAAAAATTAGCTGTGTACCTAAGGCCATGTTATATTTTCATGATATTCTCAGTCAAGCTATGAATCCTTAGACTTCAGATAGTCTTATGACTCAGAAAAAATCTCCATGATCTCATGACTTAGCCAGTTGTCAGATATCAGTAGTATTCCATCAGTCAACGGAACTTAATAACTCAACTCATGTTCAGTTCAGTAAATTATGTTTAGTGTCCATTCAGATGGGAGTAGGAATTAGCACCGAGTAAACCCAAGGATGGAGACACACACTATCAGATAAGGGTATGATCCATAGAAGTCATCCTTGCATTCCAGAACTATGTTGCCAGCATAGGTTGAGACATCAACACTATCAATGAGGGTTGATGAGGTGGATAAGCACTGTCAGATAGGGCCCCACCATTCTCATAAAGGGCACACTATCAGATGAGGGTCGCCCACAGCTTGTCCTTACCAGTGGCGCGGTATTGACACCCTTCCAATTGGGGTTATAGATTGGACCCCAACTCAGCCATAATGGTGTATCGGGGGCATGTTGGTTAAATACTACCTCCCACAGTTTCATGTTACAGAATTAGGACTGTCAGACACAGTCTATCAGTCTTAGTAATAGAACTCAGATAGTTCTTCAGATTTTAGGACTGTAAGATACAATCAACTCAGATACAGTACGAAACTCATGCATGTCAACCCTTGCATTATCCTACCTCACATGTATACTCAGTACATTCCATTGTACTGACGCATTTGCGCTATGGTGTTTTCTTTTTATGTAACACCATAGGTTCAGAGATATGGGTTCTAGATCAATTGTAGATTCCAATCTTAGCAGTCAGAATAAAAGTGAGTCCTCATCCTTCGAGGACATGATTATTTCTCCTCTATTTCATTGATTATTTATTAGTTGAAGTAAGTTAGGGACATGTTCCATCAACTCCTTATTCAGATTATTCAGAAAGTAGAGACTTTCAGACTAGATGCAGACTATTATGTTTCAGATTTTAGTGTTTATAGTTTTGTTTTGGGTATTGTATTACCCCACAAATGTTATCTCATCCATGTTATATTCAGTATTGAACTTTATGGCCTTTCAGTGCATGTTTCCACATTATTCAGTATTTTATTTAGTGTAGAGGTACAACTGTTAGTCATGGGTTAGCTTGTGGTCCTTCGGGGTCATGAGTACCATGTAGCATTCAGGTTCAGCAAATCAGGGCGTTACTATCTTAGACCCGACCATTGCACCAACTATGACGGTTGACTTTTGGGACTAGCTATCATTTGGCTTCGAAGAATGGGTTCTCTTTTCTCTTTCTCACCATGGCTTTGCAGTCATTAAAGGAGGGATAACAATTGTTATATTCTTTCCTCCCATACTTAGCTACACAAAAATGGACCCAAAGTTAAATAAGTCCTAACACATAAAATACAAACCAACAAAAGCTTTGTCTTAACTTAAATCCATGATCCATGGACTTGACCTTCAAAATCGAATCAGAAACAAGTCGCGAAGGATGCTCTTCACAAACATGCAAAAATCAGTACTTAGCTACATGTATATTCAAAAAATATTATTTTTCCTTAATGATGCATATAAAAGATATTCAAAAGTTAAGAAAGTACCACCAAAATTCCAACTAGTGCTCGGTGGATTAAACTCATGTATACATAACATGAAAGGGTGAATATAATTGAACTGACACTATCAATAGTCACTCAGATCCTTAGTATTCTTCAAAATTGTTTGAGAACAAAGTTCAGTAGTTACCACTAAGGTATTAAATAAAGCGTCATATACTATATTATCGCTTAACAGGAAAAAAACAAACCTCTACTTGCATGAAATTCTCTTTTATGCCTCCTTAACTCTTTGGTCTAATTCAGACACTTCAACTTGATATAAACACATATTTTAAACACCCCTTAAATGATGTGTACTTCAATTCCTTGAAATCCATGTTAGATCTTTTATGAAACATCATCATTTATCTTCCCACATCAGTATTAAAAAGTCTAAATTCCTCTCTCTTCCACCCTCTATCCCTATCGATAAATGTGAAGGCATTCCTGCTCAACCTGTAAACTTCTTTAACAAAAGCTATGTCCAGGAATCTATTGAAATAGGATTACTTGGTTATGTCAACAAAGTTCTAAAACCATCCAGTTTTCACCAAACCCCTAAAGGATTATTTCAGTAATAAATCTCTAAAATTTAACCAATCGATAAAAAAAATTCTTCATCAACAAACAAAATTTCATACTTTTATTGAAAGAATCATAGAAGAAACTAAATTTTATAATCTTTACCCCCCCACCAAGCTCCCAATTTTAAGAAAAAAGAGATGAATGCTCTGATTCTTGAATAAAAGAAATTCCTACAAACTAAACAGAAGATGATAGGATGGTAAGATCAGAGAAATATGCATGGGTTAGAATATCAAATGCAATCTGGATTTTTCGATTATACGGGGAGGTCCAATTATTACATCGCCGCTCACAACAACTACAGAATGTATTACCCTTTGATTTTAGTTCCACCATAATCATCAATCCTTCTAAAATTAGAGTACAATGATTATGTCTTATAGAATACAAAAGCAAGAAACAATAAAATTAAATTTAAAATAATAAAGATGAAGAGAAAGTGGACAAAAAAAATACACTACTAGAGATTGAATAGGAAAAAAGGAAGGAAATGAGAAATAAAGAAAAGAAAAGGGAAGAAGGGAGGAAATCTGGTGAAAAAAATGAGGGAAGAGAAAAAAGAGAAAAGGGGAGGGGAAACCTTTAACCCTTTTCCTTTTTAATTTAGTTTATGTTCATGTTAGTCTATTTTACATTAAAATTATCTTTCACACTCCTTATATGTGTATATATCAGGTGTTTTGTATAGCTCAGTTATATTAATTCCAAATAACTAAGTTAATGATCACAAATATTTAAATGATATGTCAATAGTATCTATCCGAAACCTATAGAGTTTGGAGCCAAGGATAGAATCTATGTGCTAGTATGAGTTTCTATGTGTAGAGTATTCTAAGTACAATACTATCCTCCAAACCTAAAGGTCTACTTAAGATAAGGCAAGGTGAATATGTATGCAAATCTCTGTAATGAGATGGTAACTAAAAGCCGAAAAATAGGTAATAAGTCAATATGGCTATTTAGCCTCAAGTTGAGTTCAAAGCCTCTCATCTAGTAGAGTAACCCTGATTTCCACATCCTTTGGGAAATTACATTCCTCTTGGACCCCAAGAAAGATAGTTCAGTAATTTTCAAACTATTCGCAGGGGTTTCCACCAGAGGAGCCTTGCTCAGTCCTTAGGAGGCAAACTAACTTAGGTTGACACTAGATATTTTTCGTGTCAACTGCTGCTTGAAGTCTCCATGCCTTGGTCATGGCTGACGCTCTTACTTGGTACCTCTTAACTATATTGGACTTTAGTAGTTTTATTGGTCAATTAACACAAATCCATATGGGGAAGAAAGTACAAAGATGCATTCTCCTTCGCATACTCAAATCCCGCCTCGATCAAAAGATTATGTTCTTTATTTTGGGAATCATGAAAACATGATGGCTTATGTACAAAAAGTAGAGATGTTAGAGACTTACTTTGAAAAAATGAAAATAAGACTAGAGTTGAAGCTGAAAAGACCACCGTTGAGGACATAATTAAGTAAATAGAAGTGTGCTCATTCTAAAAGCTTAAGCTTTTAGATGAGATGCTCATACAATTTCAATATGGTATCAGAGAACTAGGCCAGTATATGAGGGAGTATGTTGAAGACACAATTAAATAAATAAAGTGTGCTCTTTCTAACAACATACGATATTAGAATAGATCATAACATAATTTCAATAAAAAGCGATGATATCCTTATAAAAAACCCATTGAAGATTTACAATAAAGATTCAAAACAAAAAAAGAGCATCAAGTGAAGAAGGCGAACAAGTTTGTATAGGAGTGGGAGTAATCCTGTGAACCTAAGAGGCTGACGAGCAAGACAAGTCTTTAAAAAAATGCTAGCCTAGCTAAGGCCGACACTTGGAATTAACTTTTTTCTTGACACTTGGAATTATTTTTTTCTTAAAAAGGGGGGCCGTTTCACATTTTGGCAGCTTCCACTTCCCAAGACAAGCATTCCACTAGACAACTAGGAGGGACAAACTTAAAGAGAAAAATTTAGCATACAACTGTCACATAAGAAATTGGGCTCACTATACAACCTAACCGCTCTTTTTGGGAGTTTTTGGTTCAAAAGATGTTTTGTGACTTGGTACAGGTGGTTTGGTTGAAACTCGAGGGGCTTAAGCGAGTTTTGGCACCTTTACACAATATTAAGAGTTGTAGATTTTTGTTGGTGCAGTCTTCAGAGCAGTTGTGGAGGTTGTATTGTGACCACAATTTTGGATCAATTAAGCTAGTGTGATTGTGCCACAAGGGTCAAGGACATTGTGGTGCAATCATAAAGAGTAAAGTGAGCATTGACCAAGGTTAAGACTTTAAGTTTAAACCTTCAGGACAATCGCTTGATGGTGATGGTACAGTTCAAACTTTCTCAGTGTCACGATTGCAATGAATGCAGTACAACTATATAAATAGCAACGACAAAATTTCAGCAACCATTATTGGATATTTTGAGCTTAATTTGTTCAACCATCAATCTACAAATTGAGATAATAATTCCCTTCACTAGTGTCGAGATTAAGTTTGATGCTTACAACATTTGAGCTATTAAATCATGGGATTCAAGAACTAAAATTGGGCATTTTTAGCCAAAGTACTAAAAGCCACAATTGGATTTTTGGAATAGCAAACAATATGAAGATGAGATTTTGATTATCGATTTGGACTCCATAGCTAATGGGTAACTTTTACATTGACCAACCATTGACTTTGAGTTTGAAAGAGTTCCAAAATTATGGGTCTAGCTTAATATGTACTTTTGACTTCAATAATGCGCATGTTTGCATAGTGTCACAACCCAAAAACCAAGGGTCATGATGACACTTGTCACGAAAAGTCTTGACAAGTAAGCCTACCACCCAAACTTATATGAAATGAAAGATAATACCGAAACCCAAGGCAGGACTCCTAGAGCAAAGCCGAACCACACAAATATATAGTAAAAATGGGAATACAAAGTCAATGATACCAAACCAAACCCCGAAACCTAGTGTATAGTGTAAGAACATAACTAGTACAACTCAAGATAAAAAATACGTAAGGTATCCAAAACAAGAACAACTCTGTCTCTAAATACAAATAAATACATAGTATAAATAAGTAAAGACAGTAGTCAACTCTAGGCATATGAAATCAATTGCTACCTCTAAAAAGCTAAAAAATTTGTCCGAATCAACCACAGTGAGGCTTACTCGAACTCAGATCTGCACTGAAAGGGTGAAGTAGGGGTGGGTATAGTTAACTTGTACTCAGTAGGTATCATAGGACGACTGAGAAAACTATAAAATAAAGCAAACAAAATATACACTAAGGGCACATCATCTGCAACCAGAAATGTCCCAAAAAATAGCCCAAACCATCTCCACTAACAGTTCTATAATAATCACATACACCATAGAAATTATGAGAAAGGAATACAAGTATACAAATATTACACATACAAGTACAAAGGTTGAATAATACATAGACATATATACATCAAGGAGATAAAACAACCCAAACAAAGATAAAATGTAAATAAAATGCAATGGAGATGATGACGATGATGATGTTGATGTTGATGTGATGCACGAGGTTGTTGCACAACCTCCATATACACCTACAGAGCCAAAGCTTCCTGATGTAGGACAATGGGGTTGTCAACTTCTATACAACCAATATCTAATACCAATATCCATATCTCCTCTCGGGAACATCCTACGGTAGAGGGTATTTAAGATGTCATTTTTTTTAATCAAAAAAAGCAGTGTTTCCAATATTTCTAGTATTTCCTTGATGGTACCAATGTTTTATGAATGATTACTATATGGGGATGTAATGCTCAAAATCAACCAAACTGAGAAAGTCCATATCCACACAATATACCAACCAACTGAGCTAAAATCCACACATTTATCGAACCATCCTTAATCCAACATAATCTATAAACCAATAGAATGAAATACATTAAAAGTCACCATTAATACCGTATTAGGATTTTTCATCAAACAAGATTACAACATATTTCCACGTACACAAAGCCAACAAAATCATATAGGACCCCACATGATCATATATAGCAAATAATGTTCCAAATCTACCATAAGATAGCCATTTTCATGATTGGTTCCCATACCCTTAAATATGATTTTTTACTAACATTAACCATCCGACCCAGTCTAAAGAAAGTTAAGCCATAACCTACCTCAAATGCCAAAAATTAGTCAGCCAACCTTCAATTAGAACCCCTCCTCCTACAAACGGAGTTAAAATCAACTAAGACAGATATATAGAACCTATGCGTCAAAAGAAAGCCAACAATATCCATCTTACCTATTTTCAAGCCGGGGTCAAAATGGGCCCCCGATATGGGTTTTTGAAAAAAGGGTAAAATCATAATTTTATTTTTGAAACATGTTCCCCATACTCTTAGGTGTCTACAACTAAAAATACAAGAGAAAATGCATTTAAAAGAGGTCCAAATCTAAGAAAAACTAGTTTGAAACTCTACTGGTAAAAATCCCAAAAATCTATTTCAAAATCAAGAATTGAAGTTGTTTTGAAGATTATATTGAGAGAAAACTGAGAATTATAAGATTAGGAACTCACTCAAGTGAAAATAGGCTGGAATCAAGGTTTAAATAGAAGAATTATAACTTTTAGGCCTTTGGGGCCAAAATCCCCAAATTCTCACTTTAAAATCCCCGTTCAAATAAAAATTAAATGATAAAAATTGAAAGAAAGTAGTTGAAATAGGTGTTTTGGAGCTTACCCAAGCTTAGAAATGGAGGAAATTGATTAAAATCACGAAATCCTAAGCTCCAAGTCTCAAAAATGCTGAAAAATGGTGAAAGATGGGTATTTAAAGGACTCGAGCATCGCATAAACAACCACCGAGCCGCTTAAGCGACTATTACATAGGCGACCAAGCGTCGCGTACGCTATACCTCACCTGAAGGTAGGTATTACATAAGAGAACCTATCATCACCTACTCGAGGCTCACAATTGCAACCAGAATGTCGCTCAAACGACACTTGGTCTATTCAGCTAAGTTGCAGAAGTGACCAAGTTGTCATTTTCACGAGTGCACCAGCTGGAGACTTGGAGCCGTGAGGCCCTTTGAGATTCATTTGAAATCCCATGAATGGAAAAAAACTATGCTAACTTATCAACTTTGATGCTCCAAACTCAATGGCAATATCAAAGTTTCAAAAGAACATCATTTTCACTAGGCTGACCCCAAAAACCCAATTTCACAACTTTTCAAACCGAGATCTGAATGAGATATAAAATTCATAAAATGATACCAACCATGTTACCACCCTACAATTAACGTTCCAAATCTACTGGAACAATCTATTTTACCATCCGATACACATGTCAACAAATGTAGACTGAAGTCAATTATAAGGCTTTTTAAGCCGTCAAAAATCACAATATCACATAAATCACACAGAAATGCACCGGGAATCATACCAATCATTTCTATACCCTAGAAATACTACAAAGCAACCACGAAGAGGGTAGAATGGTCAAATCACATAGAGGAATAAATATTTCACATAAATCACTTAAAATTAGGTCATTACATCATCCACCACTAAAAATCTAGTTCATCCTCAAAGAAAAGGCAAGGGAAAAGACCTGAATCAACAAAAGTTGGGGATAAGAACTATGCATATCTTACTCAACATCGTAAGTAGTCTTACCTAAAGCTCGATGTCTCCACTGGACCTTAACCACCAGAATATCTCTAGAACAAAACCATCTAACATCCCTATCCAAAATGGAGACAGGCTCCTCAACAAAATACAACCTCTCATCTAACTGAACTGAATCCCAATGAATGACATGAGACTCATCCGAAATGTAACGGCGAAGCATGAAAACATGAAAACTGGATGAACAACTGATAAATCTAGGGGTAGAGCCAACTGATAGGCCACATCACCAATAATCCAAAAGAACCTCAAATGGATGAATATACCTGGGACAAAGCTTGCCCCTCTTCCCAAACCTCATCACACCTTTCATGGGCCAAACTAAAAGGAAAAGATGATCACTAAACCCAAATCTAAAGGCACGATATCTATGATCTGTATAGCATCTCTGCCTACTCTAAGTCGCTCAAAGCCTATCATAAATAATCCAAACTCTATCCAAGGACTCATGAAGTAAGTTCGTACCTCGACGTCTAATATTAGAATCCTTAAACCAACCAATTAGAAAAAGATAATGCCTACTATACAAAGCCTTAAAAGGAGCCACATTAATACTAGAATGGTGGCTATTATAATACGCAAAGTCTGCCAAGGCTAGATATTACTCGGACTGACCACCAAAGTCCATCACACAAGCACAGAGTTTATCCTCTAAGATCTGAATAGTTTTCTTCGACTGACCATCGGTCTAGGGGTGAAATGTTGTACTAAGATCAACCCAAGTACCCAACTCGTCCTGAAAGGTCTTTAAAAAGTGAGATATGAACACTGAACCTCGATCTGAGAGAATAGACACTAACATACCATAAAGATGCATAATCTCACAAATATAGATATGAGACAACCTCTCAGCACTACAAGAGATCTGAACTAGAATAAAATGAGCCGACATGGTCAATCGATCCATAATGACCAAAACACTATCAGAACCATGAGAAGTAGAGGCAACCCAGTCACAAAGTCTTTGGTGATCCATTCCCATTTCCACTCAGTAATAGGTAACCTATAAAGCAATCCACTAGGCCTCAAATGCTCGGCCTTTACCTATTGACAACACAGGTAACAAGCTACAATATCCGCTACACCTTTCTTATACCACCTCACTAGTAATTCTGCCTTAAATCATGATACATCTTAGTTACTTCTGGATGGATGGAATACTTGGAATAATGGGCCTCCTAAAAAATTAATCTAATCCAATCACCCACTCTCTATATACAAATTCGTTCTCTAATCCTTAAAACCCTATTTGAATCAAGTGAGGCTTCCTTATCCTCACCACTCAACAACTTATCTCAAATCAATATCAATCCAATATCATTAGACTAAAGAGCTTAAATATGCTTTATCAAAGAAGACAAAGCTTCCACGAATGCCAAAACACACCCAAGTGTTGAAATATTAAGCCTAACCATCTAGTTAGCTAAAGACTGAACCTCTAAGGCTAAAGTCCTCTCTTAGACCATAAGATATGCCAAGCTACCCATGCTAGTCAACTTCTAGCTAAAGGCATCTGAAATTACATTAGCCTTGCTCGGATGAAAGAGAATAGTCAAGTGATAATATTTAAGAAACTTAAGCCAATGATGTTATCTCATATTAAGATCTCACTGGGTGAAAACATACTAAAGGCTATGATGATCTAAGAAAATCTTACGATGGACTCTATACAAGTACTGTATCTATAACTTCAAAGCAAAAACAATCGCGTACAACTCCAAATCATGCGTAGGGTAATTCGTTTCATGGGGATTCAACTAACAGAAGCATATGTAATAACCTTACTTTCTTGCATTAACACAACACCTAAACCAACATTTGAAGCATCATAAAAGACACTAAAACCACACCCACTTTGGGC
Source organism: Capsicum annuum (assembly GCF_002878395.1). Classification (NCBI taxonomy): domain Eukaryota; kingdom Viridiplantae; phylum Streptophyta; class Magnoliopsida; order Solanales; family Solanaceae; genus Capsicum; species Capsicum annuum. The sequence continues at coordinate 37,820,584 of NC_061120.1, read as the reverse complement.
AAAGTCCAGATAAAAACTTATGTTAATAAATCCTTACACTTTTGGAAGCTCACCACATAAGCATCAAACCACTTAAAGGAAATCTTCTTCTAAGTCATCTTGGTTAATGAAGCTGCGGTAGATGAAAAACCTTCAGTAAAATACTGGTAGTAACCTGTTAAACAAATAAAATGCCTAATCTCGGTGGGGAAGTAGGTCAATCCCACTCATGAATCAATGAAATCTTGTTCGGATCAACCATGATACAATCCTTGGTCACCACATGACCCTAGAAAGAGATAGACTCCAACCAAAACCCCACACTTAGAGAACTTAGCATACAACTTCTCAACCCTCAATATTTAGAGCATAATCCAAAAATGCTCCTTGTGATTGATCTCACTCTTGGAATAAACCAAGATATCATCTATAAATACAATAACAAAAGAGTTGAGATACTATCAAAATACCCAGTTTATCAACTCCATGAACACAATTGGGGCTTGCTCAATCTGAAAGACATAATCAAAAACTCAAAATGACTATATCGAGTTCAAAAGGCTATCTTTGGATTATCCAAAGCCCTAATCCTTAATTGGTGATACTCAGATCTTAAATCAATCTTTGAAACCACCGAAGCACCCTAAAGTTGGTCAAATAAAATCATAAATACGAGGAAGAAGATACTTGTTCTTAACTGTCACCTTGTTAAATTATAGATAATCGATACACATACGCATAGACCCATTCTTTTTTTTTCACAAACAAGACAGGTGCACACTAAGTTGATACACTGGTTGAATAAATCCCTTATCCAATAACTCCTGCAACTGATCCTTCAATTCCTTCATCTTGGTTAGGTCCATTCTACAAGAAGAAATAGAAATAGGCTTGGTGCCTAGCTCAATATCATAATCCAAAGGCATACCAGGTAAATTCCTAGGAAACACATCAATGAACTCATGGACAACTCAAATAGAATCCAAAAAGGAAGGTGAAGAAACACTAGAACCACGGATATAAGCCAAATATGGAAAATATCCCCTCTCAACAAAGCGACGAGCCTAAACAAAAGATATAATCCTCTTGGGACTCAAATGAAGCACAGCCTTCCAAGCTATCCTTCGAATACCTGGCAGAGCTAAAAACATGAATTTTGTATAACAAACTAGGACAACATGGTAAGGAGCCTATCAATCCATACCCAGAATGATGTCAAAGTCAATCATATCTAAGATTAACAAATACACTCAAGTCTCACACCTAGAAAAAGTCATAATATAGGATTGATATACCTAATCCACCACTAAAAAGGATCCTACCGGGGTAGATACATGAATAGGCATGGTAAGAGGTTCACTAGTAAATTCAAAACCCAAAGCAAATATGCAGATACATAGCAGAAAGTTAACCTCAGATTAAATAACATAGATGCATGTCTAAAAAAACATGGATGATACTTGTGATAACATCATTGGAAGCCTCTGTCGTTAGTCTGGCGAATATTGCATAGCACTATCCATGACTTCTAATTAGATGAATGGTCTTATGACTACTACCACCAGCACCACTGTATATGGCTCACATACCTCTGGTAGAACCCCTACCTCTTAGAGGTAAAATAAGAGTAACCATAAACACAGTGAGGATAGTTCTTGGCCAAATGGCTAGTCTCATCACACACAAAATAAGTCCTATGACTTGGCTTAATAGGAGGAGGTATGACTGGATTTGAACAACCACCTAGAACTTCAAAACCAGAAGACCCACTACCTAAACTCTGTAAGGCTACCATTAAGGGTCTACCATGATACCTATGGAAACCTCTAGAATCTCTACCTTGAGAAGTGTGACCTTTGAACTCTCCCATATGGCACACCTTCTTGGTGCCTCCCTAAGATGCTCGAAGAATACCCTCAGTCATCTTAGTATAATCCACTATACTCTGAAAAGATGTTCTATATACTACCATCTGAGTCGTGGCAAGCTGGAGAGAAATATCCAATCCCTTAATAAACTTATGAGTTCGGTGGTAATACTAGAATAAGAATATCTAGACAAGGCAAAAAATTACTCCTTATACTCTGCAACAGTAATGGAGTCCTACTCTAGTCAGTCAAACTCATCTCTCATTTGATTCCTTAGATTGTTAAGGCATGAACCTTTTTAAAAATGACTCAATAAATTGATCCCAAGTCATCTTAAGTGAATCGATAGGTCTGCAACCCATAAGTGACCTCCATCAATATCTAGAGGCATCCCTAAGATAATAAGCAGTACACACAACACCTTCCGACTCAAGCAAACAAAGGTTTTGTAACTTCTCATAACAGTCAATCAATAGCTCATAGGCATCCTCACCCACAACTACACTGAACCTAGGGGACCTAAATAAGTGAACCTCTCAAACCTCTTCTGATCCTCAAAAGACATAACTATACTTACAATAAGAGGAGGCATGGTAAATTTGGTAGGATGAGATCCCACCTGAGAAGGTAACATAGATGAATTATGAACTCTCAACCTCGGAATACCATACTAAGATATAGGTAATGAAGGACGGACAAAACTCAGATTTATTAGAGTACCAAAAGTAAAAGTAGGTACTATTAGAAGATCCATATTTAGAACTAGGGGAACACCATCAGCAGACTCTAACATATATAATGGAATAATACTCAAAACTAGAGAATTACCAGGTGCACCTCTAAATGGATCAATAAGCAAACCTACAAATCCTTCAAAATAGGGGTAGAAGAACTTAGTGGAACCAAAGTAGGATCTATATCTACAACATGCTCAACTTGACATTTATGTACCAATACATGAGATTCTATTAGACATTCTATTCTTATCCTATTGAAACTAATAAACCTGGCTGCTCTGATACTAATGTGCCATGACCCAAAAACCAAGGGTCATGATGGCACTTATTGTGATGACCCTTGATAACTAAGACTATTACCTAAGCTGATATGAAATGAAAGATAATACCAAAACCCAAGGCAAGACTCCTACAGAAGATTCGAAGCATATGCATATATAGTAAAAATAGGAATACATAGTCAATGATATCAAACCAAGTCCAAAAACTGGTGTCACAGGGTAAGAACATAATTTGTACATCTCAAGATAAAAAATACATAAGGTATCCAAAATAAGAATAACTCTATCTCTAAATATAAATGAAGTCATAGTCTAAATAAGGAAAGATATTAGTCAACTCTAGACACATGAAGTCAACCATTACCTTAAAAATCATTAAAATTACTCGAATCAACCATCGTGAGGTGCACTCAAACCTAGATTTGCACTAAAAGGATGTAATAAAGGTGAGTACGGTCCACTTATACTCAATAGGTATCATAGGATAACTTAGAAAAGTAGAAAATAAAGCATACAAAATACACACTAAGGGCACATCACCCACAACCAGAAATGTCCCAAACGGTAGCCCATACCATCTCCACTAATAGTTCTATAATAATCACTTACACCATAGTAATTAAGATAAAGGAATACAAGTATACAAATATTACAAATACAAGTACAAACGCAGAATTACACATAGACAGGTATACATCAAGGGATATAAATCAACATAAATAAAGATATAATATAAGTAAAATATAATAGAGATGATGATAATGATAATGATGATGTGATGTACGAAGTTGTCGCACAACCTCCATATACACCTACGGAGCTAAAGCTTCCCGACATAAGACCTATGGCGGGTTCGTCAACTCGTATAAAACCAATATCCAATACCAATATCTATATCTCTTCTTTAGCACATCCTTTAGTAGAGGGTTTTCAAGATGTCATATTTTATGTTAGAAAAATCTAGTGTTTCGAGTATTTCCACAGTGGTAGCTATGTTTCATGAATGAGTGTGATATAGGGATGCATTGCTCAAAACCAACCAAAATGAGAAATTCCATATCCACATTATATACCAACCAAGTAAGCCAAAATCCACTAATTTATCCAACCATTCATGAATCCAACATAATCCATATGCCAATAAAATAAAATACATTAAAAGTCACCATTGATACTACATTAGACATTTTTATCAATCAAGATTACAATATATTTCCACATACACAAGGATAATGAAATCATATAGGACCTCACACGGTCACACATAGAAAATAATGATCCAAAATCACCAAATAACATCAATATATAGCCCTTCACACAGGCACAACATAATAATATAGCCATATTAATGATTATTTCCCACACCATTAATATAAATTGTATCAATATTAACCACCTTGTCCAGTCTAAAGAAAGTTCAGTCATAACCTGCCTTAATGTTGAAAATTATCCTGCTAGCCTTTAATCCAATGCCTTAATGTTGAAAATTGTCCTGCTAGCCTTTAATCCAATGCCTTACTCCCACGGACAGACTCAAAATCAACTAAGGCATAATAGAATTTATGTGTCAAAGAAATCCAATGATACTCATAATGCCTCTTTTTAAGTTGGGGTCAAAACGAACCCTTAAAATGAGTTTTTGAAAAAGAAGAGTAAAATCATAATTTTATTTTTGAAACATGTTCTCCATACTCTTAGGAGTCTACAATTGAAAACCTATGCAGAAATCGGTTAAAACGAGATCCAAATCGATGAAAAATTATTTTCAAACTCTATCGAATAAAATCCTCAAAATCTATTTTAAAATAGAGAATTAAAGTTTTTTTGAAGATGAAATTATGAGAAAAATGATAATTATAAGATTAGAAACTCACCCAAGTGAAAATGGGTTGAAATTTGGGTATAAATTGAAAAATTATACCTTTTAGGCCTTCTAGGCCAAAATTCCCAGTTTCTCACTTTAAAATTCCTATTTAAACAAGAATTAAATGATAAAAATTGGAAGAAAGTAGTTGAAATAGGTGTTTTGGAGCTTACTTAAGCTTAGAACTGAAGGAAATTGCTCAAAATCTTGAAACTCTAAGCTTCAAATCTATAAATGGTGAAAAAATAGCCAAACATGATTATTTAAAGGACCCAGACATTGCATAAGCGATCATAAAGTCGCTTAAGAAATTTTCTCATGAGTGACCAGGCGTTGCGTTTGCGATACCTCACCTAAAAGTAGGTATCGCATAAGCAAACCTGTCATCGCTTATGAGAGGCCCACGATTGTGATCAAGATGTTTCTTCAGCGCACTTGGTCTGATCAACTGAGTCACGTAAGTGACCAAGGTGTTGTTTACATGAGTGCACCAACTGAGTGATGCACCATTTGGAGACTTTTGGAATTTCAAGTCTCTGTGGGCCCTGAGGGATTCATTCGAAATCTCGTGAACAAAAATAAATTATGCTACCCTATTAAATTTGATGCTTCAGACTCCATGATGATATTAGATTTTCAAACAAATATTATTTTCACAAGGTTGACCCCCGAAACTCAATTTCATAATTTTTTGAACCGAGGGTCAAAATGAGATATAAAAGCCATAAAACTATACCAACCATGTTAACACCCTAGAATAGATGTTTTAGATCTGTTGGTATAGTTCATTTTCTATCTGATGTACAAATCAACAATTGTTAACTAAAGTCAACATAAGGCTTTTCAAGCCACCCAAAACCACAATATCAAATAAATAGCATCGAAATACATCGAAAATCATGCCAATCATCCCTACACCCCAAAAATATAACAAAGCAACTACGGGGATGGGTATACTAGCTAGATCACACAGAAATTAACATTTCACCTAAATAACTAAAAATTAGATCGTTACATATAGATTGAGAACTTAGGCATTTCACATGAAGAAAATGCTTGTAATTTCAAGATAACTTGGGTTTTAACTCTTAAACTTTTTTCTTTTCATAAGAGGCATGCTATTTGTGGTCTTTGATGCATTTAAAACTATCTAGTTCATGTGCGGCGAACATGATCTAGATAGATATGTTTATTATCTTATATTCACCATAAGGGCCTTAGCTCTGTGATATTTCTACAATTATGGATATCCAAGATGTCTAGTTAGAACTTTCTATCAGTTGTTGATAATTAAGCATATTTATTATCTGTTGATTACTTTTAGAGAAAATAAATCATTTCACCCTTAAACTTGTCCACACAACTAATTTATACCTTTACTTAACACACAAGTATTTACCCCCCTTAATAACTTTAATGTGAGTTAATATCATCCCTAATGCCGATGTAACATTTCAAAAAAGAAAAGAAAAAAGAAGTACGTGTTTTATTAAAAAAGAAGATGGTCCCACTTTTATTTCTTCCCGCCCTCTCTCTATATATGTATGTATATATATATATATGTATATATATATATATATGTATATGTTTATATAAACATAAAAGTGGGACTATCTCCTTTCATGTGTTTTATTTAAAAACAAGAGATGGTCCCACTTTTATTATTATTTATATGATATATATATATATATATATATATGATTATATGATTTATATGATATATATATATATATATATCACCCTTTCTTATTTAATTCCCCCGCCCCTCACCCCATACCCCTTTCTTCTATTTTTTTCTTACTCCCCCACCCAATCCCTTTTTTCCTTCTTCTAACCCACCACCTCCACTTCTATTATAATTAATCAATTTATTTAAGAAATAAAAAATATGTATGAAAAAATAATAAATTTTAACAAACTTTTTTCTAAATTAATGAGAAAAATAAGAAATTTATAACCAATTCAATTTTTTCACAAGGGTATGAGGTCTGAAGAAGAAACAAAATAGGGTGGGGGTATATTTTGTGTTTGTAGGGGTGGTGGCTGGGGCTGTATGGGTTTGACGGAGGAGGGGAAAAAAGGGGGGGGGGGGGGGGGAGGAGGGGGGGGGGGGAATTTTTGTGTTTGTAGAGGTTGGGGCTGGATTGGTTTGACGGAGAAGGAGAAAGAAAGAGAGAGACGAGGGGAGGCAGGTTCTAAAGAAGAAAGAAAATGGGGTTAGGGGTAATTTTTTATTTAGTGTGTGTATATATATATATATTACGTGGAAATAACATGGCGCAAATATAGCAATGACATAGTGTGTATAGTGAGTTCACTCTCCATTATAAGATTGGGATTATGATTTTAAGGTTGTATTTAATTCACTTAAAAGTTGTTTAGGGGGTAAATAATTACCCGTGAAGTTAAAGTGCTAAAGTAAGTTTGACAAATAATTTTAGGAGTGTTTTGATAACTTTACTCTTATTTTTAGCATGCCCACTCAATAGTATTTGATATTTGAATTTATTCCTTAAGAGATTGTAATACTTTGACTGTTAATTACATTGTGTTAGTAGTGGGTAAGATGTCGGGATAAATATCCAACGCTCCATTCTTTTAGCTAGGTATATCATGCCACTTAACAAATAATGTTTCAACAATATTGAGTGCTTACCAGATGACTGGTAGTGATACACAACGTCTAGCGGGTTAGAAAGATAACTAATGCCTAAAAGATAGACAAGACATTGTGATAACAAGCCCAGTGCTTCGTAGCAGTTATCAACATTACTTTATTGTTCACTAGTATTTTTTGAAAATAATTTTATCGAGTACTTGTATTTGTGATATCTATTCATATGCATATTTAAATATTGTTTTATACTTTTAAAGATGTTTATCCTACTTCTTCACTATAAGTTTTCTAACGAGTTATCTTAGGGGTAAGATGAGAAGGAGAGAGGGGTAAGATGAGAAGGCGAGTCAATGATATTGTTGGTTTGACTACCATTTACTGATTCATGCAGGGCGTGTTGAGGGAAATCTTGCAATTGAGCCTTGATTCTAATTTATCCCAATCTTATCCATCTAGGTGAGCCACCACTAATATGTACAGTCCATTCCTATTTCTATCCTTATTTTCATTATTATTATGTATTCAGTCTATGCCTAGACAACTGTACTAGTACTTCAGAGTTGCCCCATGACTTGGTGTATGGTTTCGGTATTATGGAATTTATGCTTAAAAAAATGTATCTAATTTCAGCATTTATGTTTACAAGACTTCTTTATTACTATTTCATGTTTAACCTGTATTATCAAAATGCTTAATTTAGAGGGTCCATCTACTAGTGATGGATAATGGCTCATTCCATGCCATATCATAATCTATGTATCAAATTTTGGTCGTGACATTCACATACACCATCCTTTGTGTTATAAAACCCACCAACATATTTGCAAAATATGGACTATCTCAAGGAGTACCATCAAACAAATGTATGTTGTCTACATACATCTAAGTCATCAATGGCAAAAATGACATTATTCCAATATATTCCTATAAAGTGGAGCCTAGAGATGGTAAAGTGAACACAATCCATACACTGCCTCAAAGGTGAGGCAAAGAGGCTATTTTCGATAGACTCTTATTTCACAATAAGAAAATAGTCTAGAAATACCCATACTATAAAAGCACACGAAACAATAGGTTGTAAAAACTGACAGATAATAACATAAATAAAACTACCACATAATAATTCTACAATCAACTACTAGCATAGAAAACTCAACAAAGCCCATCTTACTGGTAAGGATGCATTTGTTCCTACCAACCTTCTACCCTAATTCACGTTCTCTACACCTTTCTATCTAGGGTCACGTTCTTGGTAAGAAATAATTACTCCATATCATGTCTAGTAACCTCCCTCCAGTACTTATTTATTCTACCTCTACCCTACCTAAATCCATCCATAACTAAATTTTTCACACATTAGCTAATTTTTCACTTCTCTACACTGGTGAATCTATGCAACTCCCATAATATGCTCAAACCATCTCAGCCTCACTTCTCATATCTTATCTTCCATTAAAGTAACTCCAACTTTGTCTCAAATTCTAATCTTATCTCTCCTAGTAAATACATATGTTCATCGTAATATCCTCGTCTATGGCACCTTTATTTTTTAGGTATGAGAGTTCTTAACTAGCTAACACTCTGCTCTATATAACATAGTTACTCTAACAAACATTCTGCAGAACTCTCCTTTAAGTTTAGGAGGCATTTTCTTATCATACAAGACTCTGGATGCGAGCCTCTATTTTTCCACCTTACACTGATACAGTGAGTGACATCCTCATCAATCTCTTTATTTCCATGGATCATAGACCCAAAATACTTAAAACTATATTTTTTTGAATGTCTTGAGTATCAAGCTTCACTAACACGTTAGCCTTATACATCACCTCACTAAACTTGCACTTCAAATATTTTATTTTGGTCTTGCTCAACCTAAACGCTTTAGAATTTACGATCTGTCTCTAAACCTCCAACTTAGAATTAACTCCTCCACAGGTCTTGTCTATTAAAACAATATTATTTACAAATAACAAACACTATGGAACCTCACCTTGATCTGTCAAGTCAACACATCCGTTACCAAGAAAAATAAAAAAAAACTAAGAATCGATCCCTGGTGCAAATCCGTCAATATAAGAAAGTGCTTAAGGTCTCCTCCTATAGTTCTTACACGAGTATTAGATTCTTAATCGACCAAGTGTGCACCATAGGAAACCTCTAGACTCCAATCACCTCTATAGAACCACCCTAAAAACTTTGTCATAATCCTTCTCTAGATCACTAAACACCATGTATAAGTCCTTTCGCTTCCTATACTAATCCAGCAGTCTCAATATGACATGAATGGCTTCTGTTGTCGAGAGACCTGGCATAAATCTGAAATAATTCTTAAAAATAGTCAAGATCATCCTCTAACTAAACTACACTACTCTTTCCTAGACCTTCATAGTGTGGCTTATGAACTTGATATCCCTATAGTTGTTGCAATTCTAAATGTCATCCTTGTTATTAATAGAGGAACCATCATACTATATCTCCTAGCTTTGCACATCTTAATCATCCTAAAAATGACATTAAACAAATTGGGAAATATATATATGCCTACTCTACATGTGCTCTTCCTAAAGTCTACCCAAATCTCATCAGGTCTAGTTTTTCTACACTTATGCTTCCTAAAACTAACATCCTTAACCTCCCAACTTTGATGTGCTTGTAATAACCATAATCTCAATATCTCTCTGAGTGTACCAAGTCTCAAACACAATGTCTTTATCCCCTATTTTGAGTATAACTTATATATCGAGCATGTTCAGCTGACCACGACTTACATTACTATGCATTCAACCCTTAACTTAATACATTAACAACAATTTGACCGAGTCAAATTAACCACGTCTTTATAACTAGGTGACCTTATTAATCCTCTTATACATTGTTTGGATGGTTGTTTTGTATGGTTTCATAATATATGGTATTGTATGGTATTGCATTGTTTTGTATGGTACTATATTCTTAAAACTTGGTAACTTTGTATTATATCACAAAAGTATATGGGTTTCTGATACATTACATATAGATGTACTCTAAACTCCACTATTCAATGTCTAGACTGAGCCTAAAATATTAATAATAGAGTCATTGTCATTTGAATATACTTGATTACACTAAAAACATAACAACAAAATGCAGTTTAGTTTGACTTTTCACATACCATTTTCTATGCTTTCAAATCACCTAGAGTTTCTCTTTTCCAAATCATCTACCATATTGAAGTACGGCTCCATATATCTCCATCTTTTGAATGGACACCCACCTTCTCTTAGCTTTTTAAAGCTTTTGTGACCCTCCTAGGCATAGTGTAGGATATGCCCTTAAAACTCATAAACATCCTCCATAGTTGTTGAGTATATTTGTAGTGTAGAAATAAATGATTAAATATTGGTAAGGTTTTTCCACATAGGAAACACCTGTAATAGAGGATTATTCCCCTTCTTATTGCATTATCATAGGCCAAAGCTACTCTCTTAGCTAGAAGCCAAATGAAATAATCCACTTTATATGGTACTATGCACTTCTAAATTTATTTTCACAGCTAGATACGATTCTACTAACTTGGTTTATCCATCCACCTATATGTTCTTACTTGAAAAATACCTTAGTTATTATCTTTCTCCCATAACACATCCTTATCTTTCTAGAGTCCATCAAAATTACCAACAATGTTGAGAAATTCTTCCATCTTTATTATTTACCAGTCATTTGGTTGCCTTCTAAAGTTGAAGTTCCATCCTGTGGTGTCCACAATTCCGCTATAGTCCTTTGTTGAAAAAGTACTAGGTTGTATATGTTAGGGAAAAAAGTTTCCAAGTTGCCTTTTTCATGCCATTCTTTCTTCTAGAATTTAGTTTTATTCCCATTTCCCACTTTGATCTTGGACTTGAGTTTAATTTCATTCCATAGACTTCTGATGGATTATTATGGGCTGACCCCATATGGAGAAATCACTTCCTTGGTCATCTAATTGTTGTTATCCTAATATTTGGAACCTATCACTCTACGCCAAAGTAATTTCTTCTCATTTGAGTACTACTACTACCACTTTATTCTCAGTGCTTTGCTTTGATACTTTTTTTTTTTAGTTGCCACTGAATTCCACTTCACCAGATGAAAACTTTTCTCCGTTTTATTTTCTTTACACAATAGCTTTCACCTGATGCTATCTAACCTCTTAGTGACCCTCATTGGAATGGAAAATAATGATATCATGTATGTTGGAAGGGCATCAAGTACTGAGTTGATGAGGATCGGTTTCCCTCCCAGTTAAAAGTATTGTGTTTTCTATCTAGCTGGTTGCTTTTTGCACTTTTCTATTACACAGTTCCATTTTCAACAGACTTGGATTTTTCTCCCAAAGGCATTCCATGTAAGTTGTTAGAAAGGTACCAACTTCATGCCATAAGATTTATGTTAGCCAATCCATATTGTTGACTTTGTTGGTAGGATACATAAATTTTTTTCTCCAATTAATGTATAGACTAGATACCTCTTCAAATAATACAAAAATCACCCCTAAGTACTTCACTTGCTATTTCTCAGCTCCATAAAAGAATTAGAGTGTTATATTCATGGTGAGGGTATGTCACTTCCAAACTTTTAGCTCCTTCCCTAGCACCATCAAACACTTTTAACCATCCTTTTATGTTAGTTGTCTTGATCATGCTATTTAGATCTCTATAGTGATTAAGAACAAGAAAGGTGACAATGTATCAGCCTATCAAAGGCCTTTTTGAGCTCTAAAAAAACAACTAGAGGACCATCACTAAGAACATAAAAGTTGATTGTTGAGATGCAGCATAATATCCAATTCAACCACTTCTGTCAAAAGCCTATCATCTCTAAAATTTTCATCAAGTATTTCTAGTTAACATGATCATATGCTTTTTCAATGTCCATCTTTCAAAGAATATTAGGCTTTTTTTATTTAGTTCTGGAATATACTGCTTCATTAGAAATCAAGATTGCATCCATGATTTGTCTACTTTTAATGAAAGGCATTTGTTGAGAGTCCACCAATTTGTCTATCACACCATTAAATCTCTCTATGAGTACTTTAGAGAGAAGTTTGTATACACTACCAATAAGATTGATTGGTCTGTAATCCTTTAGTTTCTTTGCTTTTTTTTCTTGGGGATAAGTGCAATGAAAATAACATTAAAGCTCTTCTCAAGGAATTCTTGATCATGGAAGTTTTGAAAAGTATCCATGATGTTCTGTTTTACTATATCCCAACACTTGATAAAGAAACCCATTGTTAATCTGTCTGGGCTAGGGGATTTATCAGTTGCACATAATTTCAACTAGCTTAGTACATCATTCTTATCAAACCTTTCTTGAAAAGCCATTTTCTCTTGTTCAGATATAAATGGACATTGAGCACTTGGATAACTAGGTCTCTACTAGTTGGATTCTGTATACAACTTCTTTTAGTATGCAATTATTTCACCTTAATTCTATTTTGATCTTGAGTTACTTCCCCTATTATCATGAGTTGATCAATGTTGTTGTACCTTTTGTGTACATTTGATATTTTGTGAAAGAATTTGGTATTCTTTTCTCCCTCCTTGATCCAAAGGACTCTTGATCTCTATCTCCATGAAAATTCTTCATTCTTGATTAACTCTTTGTATTCTAGTAAAACTTTAGCCCTTTTTTTTGTTTATTCCTTTATAAGCACTCTATTTCTATCTCTGTGTCAAGTTTTTCCATCTATTCTAAAAATTTCCTTCTCTAACTTCCTAGGTTCCCACTCTCTTCTTTCTCCATTCCTTGAGTTTACTTTTTAATGCTTAAGTTTTCTAGCCAACACATAATTAGGTTTCCCTATATAACTAAAAAAAAGTCTATAATTCTCTAACTTTATCAACAAAGCCCCCAATTGAATCCACTAGTTTTCAAATCTTTGCTAGGAAATCTATTTTAAATTGTTGAAGTTATCATACTATTATCTCCCTTAAACCAAGTGCAGGTAGCATGTTCCAGCTGTAAATCAATCAGTTCATGTTTTAATAAAGTCAGAAAATTTCCTTATGCCCTTTTGTTCTTTTGCTATAATTTTTCTTCTTAGATATGTACCTAATGACATTAAAATCCCCACACACAACCCATAGCCCTTCTATTACCCCCCCCCCCCCCCCCCACAAAGCCTAATTTTCCCATACCAATATTCTTTCCCTATAGTAATTTAGAGCATATAGTTCAGTTATATGGAAAGTAAAGTCCTATATTTTTGATTCAAAACTGCAGGTAATGGAGTAAGAGCCTATTTTCTAAACCTCCCCCTTCCAAGAAAAATTACTCCTCTTGTTACACTAGCTTCCAAATAAATATTCTTGATCTATCTGTCTCCCTAAATTCGATTTGCCATTTCTATAGTATTCCTTTCAAGTTTTATTTCTTGAAGAAAAAAATGTCTGCCGTCCACCCCAAAACTAAGTTATTGACTAACCTCCCTTTTTCCCTATTATTCAACCCCCCAATATTTCATGACACTAACTTGAGCTACATCGATCATCTTTAGATTAAATGATACATGAATTTTTAATTCTTGTTCCCCCTTGATTATATTCTTTCTAACAGCCATATCCTGTACTATTCTCCTTGCTTGTCTACAACTATCTATCTGAAGAAGTAGTTCTATGGCCTCCTTTTCATAACCATGGTAATGAATTCCAAAAATTTTCAAAAGAATGATCTAATTTTGCCACACCCAAGTGGAAGTTTATCTTTCTGTACACTAAAATATTTGTTGTTTTTGTATCAAAATTGGCTCAACTTTTTCCACCCGAATGAACTATTTTTGTGTTTGGGCTCTTATTACTGTCCCATTCTCCTTTGTCTCTGCATTTCTTCCAATTTCACTCCATTCTACATAATTATGATCTTTCTCTCCCAAGTGAATCACAGTTTGCCTACTTTTTCCTCAGAAGACATCACCACTATTTATGCATACAAACTCTATTCTTTAGAGACCAGTTTGATCACATACATAACGACTATGTTGATTAGAAGTTCTACTCTTTCAAAGCTTCTGAGTAGCCACTTATCTCTCCTTGTAATTCATTAAATATGACTTGTGATGCAAGGTCTGGGCCGTTGTGCCATTTTATTTCTATTTTCTTTTAGGCTTTTTGAAAAAACCTAGTTTTGACTCTTCACTTAAAAACTCACGTGCCTCTCACGTATTTCATTCCAACAGGTCGCTCCAGTTGTTAATGTACATCCCTCATGATGGGTTGTACCAAAATCTCTAAATTCTTGAGATTTTGGTACTTTGTTGCAGATATTCTCGACTTCAGTTCACTAGTTAAAACCTTTTACTAGGTAATTTTTTTTGTCTTGTTTGACAATTGCAGATCCATTTTTTGGTATCAATTCAAACCTTGACTTTTTTTCTTCCTATATAGGGCAATAATATATGACTCCATCACATGAAATAGATACCTTCCCTCTATAGGTTTCTCCTATCATTCTTCATCAAGATTCTCTCCCACTTCCAAGTGATTTTGTAAGTTCTATTTCTTCTTATATAGTAATCGATTCTCCATACATTCCCTCTATTTATTGGAAAATCTTCTTGGATTACAGATGTAGGGGAATCCCTAGTGCTCTAATCCATGTTTCTCTTACAGGTGATGAACAGAGATGTACCCTATCCTTGGAATCCACTAATAGAGTTAAAAATCCATTGATTTTCCACTTTTACTAGCCTTGTATTATTAGTTCCACTATGTATCTATTGGTAAAGTCAAATTGGAACATATGATTATTCAATTCGTAGATGTTAACTCCGTGGACTTTTTCCTAATTTGCAGAGAACCACTTTCTAATGTCCAAAAGAGTTGGCTTCTATTTTTTTCTCTTTACTGCAGTGTCCTATGAGGCATCTTTTGAGGAGTTCTTCTTCTTGGATATTCACTAGCTTAGCTTTCTATATGTTCCCTTCTTGTTATTGATCTCAACCCTTCTTAAATTCTTTATCCCCCATTTACTTTCTTGTACAACCTCTGCATATGGATAGTCATCCTCCATCATCCTTGGAATGGACTTCCTCCTCCCTTTTCTAATAATTAATAAACCTTTCAATTTTAAATACAATCCTCAACCACCCCACATTCAATGCTATTTTTGGTATAATTAAGCCTGATCTTCCCCCACTATTTAAAGTTATTATGCTCATAAATTTCCCATGTTAATTTTGCTTCTTTGTACAGAAATTCTTTGCCTCTCTTTCTGAAAGTTTTCATCTTTAAGTTTCCTTCTTTTGCTCCTTTGACACACCTTTCAGACAGAAGTAGATCCATTCTATAGCTTTATGCTCAAGACTAACTTGCGCATTAGCTTCCAACTACTTTTAACCCATTCAGACTTGCCCTTAGTCTATATGGTGACATCAAAAGACTTAAAGCCTGCGTTGAAATGTATTTTGTTCTCTGCCATCCTAAAAGTCTAAGGTATAATCTCTCACATCAATAATTTGAAGGATAAACCTACTAGAAAAGTAGAACACATAGTAGGGATACTATAGAAATGTAGGATAAATGATAAAATAGGATTATTAAATAATAAATAAAGGTAAATGAGAAAAAAATTAATGTAACGACGTGATTCCACCAAATCGATGGTTACATAAAGTAAAGCTTTTAATGGTTACCTATCCATGGAATCATGCCATTGTTGTTAAGAAACAATTGTAACACTCATAGAAACAATACCATATTATACCATGGGTAATGACAGAAGGCCGACCTTTTTTGTTTGCACCTACTTCGGCAGACACACATATTATGGCTTCATCCTATACTTTTTTTCTAACACTTAGTTTACCAAGGCTTACAAATTGAAATAAAAAATCATATAAAGGAATCGCTTCCCAACTTTGTATTTAACTTGTTCCATAAAGAATCACACAAAACAACCTTAAAAAACTTGACCAACACAGCTAAATCTGCCTGTGACTATTTATAGGCCACTACATCTATCATATGACAGTCATATGCCCAACGCATGTCTATTCTAAATTTAGTTGAAATCCCCCAACTGATAGTATATTTTGAAATTCAAATAAAAATTCAAATTACAATAGCAACAAAGATAGACCACATACCCAAGATGATTATAACTTCCTAACTACTATCATGTGCAAGGCACATACCTAGTGCCACTAAATCCTTGGAACCACTTGTTCCAAATTTGCACTAGGGCTCTGGGTGTCTATGCACTTGCCTATGCCATTGCCTTGTCAGTACCCAAGTTGCCCTATTCCATCCACGCCTAGCTGAACATGCGTTATCTTAGCCACATCTCTGAAACATGACTCGCCTTAGTTTAAATCAGCCTTAGTTTGCCAGCCCTTGTCATGCCTTATCCACGCCTTGTCATGCCTTAGTCACGCCACTTCCAAGGTTTTGCCATGCCCTACTAATACATGCCATGCTATGCTAACTTGCCAGTTTGGCAGATTAGCCTTAAGAGAATATAACTTTGGCTCTAACCATTTGGTCTTGTATAGGTTGATCATGTAAATACCTATAAAAACCATAGGTACCCAAACCATTAAGCTTAGGGTCAAACAAACCCCCACCAGATGATTTTGTCATCCTCAACAAGGTAGAATCTAAGTACTACAATGATGATCACTTATTCCAAGTGGCATCATACATTTGCTTACCCTTTCATTGAACCAAATTTTTTGTTCGCCTATTCTTATTTCTCCCATAGTTTGGTGGTCCAAGATCATTTCAATCTCTTCTTCATAACACTGGAGCACAACAGGAGGAGCACATCTTGTAGATGATCTTGCAGGATCTTTAATATCTTTTTTTAAAGTCTTCAAACAACTCACATGGAAAGTAGGGTGGATCTTTAGCCTTTCCAACATATTTATCTGGTAAGCTACTCACCTACCCATTTCTATCACTTCAAAGGGCCCATCATGCTTTTGAAATTATCCTATGATGAATCGTCTTGCTACTAATATTCTTCCAGATTTAGGGAGTAAACTTCAGCTATACCTTGTCACCAACCTAGAATTCTAATGCACGTCGATGTCTATTAATATACTTCTTCATTCATTTTTCTTCCCTTTTCAAGCTATCTTGTGCTTCATTTACCAATTCTTGCTTGTTTAGTGCATACTTCTAGGCAGTAGGGCACTTTACATCTATTTTGGACCTAGTGACTTCTAGTGGCGTGTTAGGCTGCATGCCCAACACTAGTTTAAAGAGGCTTTTCTCAGTTGCCTATGAACCTGTGCAGATTAAAATAAAATTGTGCATTGTCTAACAATTCCACCTAGTTCCTCTAACTTTCAATCACATAGTGCCTCAAATACTCTTTAAGTTGATGACCGATTCTTTTGATCTTTCCATCTATTTATGGATGATTCGCAGTTGAGAACTTCAGTTCAGTACCCATCACATTGAATGATGCAGTCCAAATCGACCTGTGAACCTTGTATCTCGATCACTCATAATATTAAGTATTACACCAAAATTCTTCACCACAAACTTATAGAATAATTTAGCAGCTATCTCAAAAGAATGAAAAGTAGGAGCGACAATGACAATAACATACTTTGAAAACCTATTAGCTACCACCATGGATGACACTATACTATTAACCTTTTGAAACCCACTACTAAAATCCATAGAAAAAAATTCCCATGGACATTCTGCAATAGGCAGAGGTTGCAACAAACCCACCTTCTTTCTTCTTTTAGTCTTCTCATGTGGACGAAAAAGATAAGACTTCAGATAGGATTTAATGTCATCTTTTATTTTTTGCAAAAGAAATTTTGGGACAACAATGCCATTATTCTTTCAACAATCGAATGACCAACATAGATAGGATCTTGTGTCCCTTTGAGGAGTTTTTGATGCAACCCATTGCTTTGAGGAACTATGATTCTCTCTCCTTAAAATATAACAGATCATCCCCGATCCAATATTGTCTAATTATCCTTTTTTCACTTGATCCATCAATTTAACATATAATGAATCATATGCAACAATAAACTTTACTTATATCACATATCAAACTCAAGTCTAGTGATTGCTTAAGCTGCAACAAATACCTCTTTGTGACTTAATGAATCCATAACTTGATTTTTCTTGCCTAGATTATGTTTTCAAACAAAGTTATATTCAAAAAGAATCTCCTGCCATTAGGCCTACTTCAAACTCAATTTCTATTGAGTTCTAAAGCATGTATTAGCCACATTATCCATCTTGACAATAAACTTCATTCCTAGCAAATACACCCACCATATTTAAGGAAAATGGAAGACTACCACTATTTTTTTGTGAGTAGAATACCTTTGCTCCAAAGGATTAAATTTTCATCTCTTAAATGCCAGATGATCCTCTTGGATTAGTACACCATATACTGTATAATCAAAAGAATCAATATGAACTTCAAATGACAAGTTAAAATCAGGCAACCACAATATCGATTCGAAAGCAATAGCCTTTTTCAAGGACTTGAAAGCCATGTCACTTGCTTCAGACCAAACCCACTTAACATTATTCTCTAAAAAGTCCTTTGATGGGGAAGTCTTATTTGTATAGCTAGCAATGAACTTCTGATATAGTTTTCTCAGCCCAAAAATAATCTCAATTCCTTAACCCCACTTGATGCCTGCCAATCCACAATAGCTTGCACTTTCTTAGGGTCTATTCATATCTAGTTTTTGCTAACAAAATGGACCAAAATTTTATCTCATAACAAGAAAACTCACATATTTCCATCTTGGCATAGAAATGATATTCTTTAAGTCGTTGCAACACCGTTCTCAAATATAACATATGATCTTCTAGTGTTCTACTATAAATGACTATATCATCTAAGTAAACAACTATAAATTCATAAAGGTACTCATAAAGAATATCATTAATTAAGTAGTAAAAAGTATCCATGTAATGCCCCAGGTTCTTAGGCACCCAAACCAAAGTTAAGAACGAACCCATTTGACCCCTTCTTGAGTGTGGAATACCTTAGGATGGTTTCAGCTTCATTGAGGGAATTTTAGACCTAGAAAAATGGTCTAGCATGATGGGCCCCACGCTGCGAGATGGTTGCCCCATGAGGGTAGCTCTCTACATTGGGGTTTGCACCATGACCCCCTTTCTTTGTTTATAGGTCAATGTTTTAAAAGTTTTGTAGGGGTATTTTTATTCTTTCACATTTATTAAACCATTTCTCCCTCACTTAAATACATTTCTAAGTTGTTCATTTGACAACAGTTATTTTAAAAAGTTTGTTCTTCTCCTTAAAAACAACTAGAAGCAAAGGTCTAGGGTTTTAAATATTAAGGCTCAAATCTTCCTACCTTCTTCAAGGATTTTCGTCAAAATGGAATGTTCAAAACTGCCTACTTTATTTACTATCCTAAAGAGTAAATTTTATTATTTTTATGCTTATTTGATTGATGTTTTAAAGTTGAGATTGAGAATTGTCGTTACAAATATTAAAAATTATTTTTTCTCTCTTCCTTACTCCTGACCACTTTTGGAGGGTCTGGAGATTTGAACAAATAAGTGGATGGTTGCATTTCATTATGTGAGTTTTGCAATATTAAATATTATGAATGATTGAAATTATGACTTTCAAGTATTTTGAAAAGGCTTTGAATTAAGACGATGAACGAAAGTGACACCCCATCCTTTTGAATCATCATGAGTGTTGAATTTTTTCCTTATTTTGAGATATTTATGTAAACTAAATGGAAAATAGGTTCATGTTGTTGAATGATGGGGTTATAGAGTTAACAATGCTTTATGATAATGCTTTCTTAACATGGTACGAATGACTTGCAAGGCTTAGACCAATATATGAACGCCTTAATGAAAGACTCATTGAATAAAATAGAGGAAAATGTTTTAATTGGGCATGAAGAGAATTTTGTAGTTGCACCAAGAAAGTGGAGTCCTTATTACTAACACTTAAAACTGTATTTGTCGATGTGGGAGATCTTGTCTTGAAAGGAGGATGACCGTTATATGATTGGTTCTTAGTAGTATACGGTTAATTTTATGATATAATAGCTGGAAATATGACTACTTTAATCCAGACTGCTCACATAGAGTGGGGCCCCCCTAGTTGGGTATGAACTGGACCCATATTGCTCGTGGGTTAATCTATGTCGGCGTAACTACCTAATCTAGACCTAATGTTTTCAAATAAGTATATTTCATTTACATTATTTAGCATTTACTAATTATTTATTATATTCATCTTAAGCTTATGACATGGATTTCAGAAATTATTATCAAACTTTTTTAGTTCCATTCCCCTGGGTTGCATGCCAGTACTCATCGTACTTACCATCTTTGGATGTTACATCATTTTATGATATAGGTTTGAAGTTATTTTCCTGTGATTCTATGCAACACTATGTCACTTATATCCTCTTATAGACAGTTGGTGATATATGGTAGGCCCTCCATCGTCTGAAAGACATCTGCTCATTTTACTCATTTTTTGACTACAATATTCTATGGTTTTATACCATGGTCAGGGTCATGTCTCGACCTAGGAGTTTTCTTAAAGTTAGAGGCTTCATAGATGGTGTTGGATAATTAGTTGAATGATGTTTTTAAGATTTTGGAACTGCCTTGAGTAATGTTTAGAACTTCTTTATTTATAGACTTGCTTCTGCAACTTTATATATAACTATTCTTATGATATAATGATAAGGGGTCATCTCCAGCCTTCATTAGCTTGGGATGCCTGTGATGACCAGGTCCACGATTTGGGTCGTTTACAAATCGGGGCATTAGTCAGCCCAAACGACATTACAAGGAATTCATAGCTACTATATCTAGTCACACACATGGCCTTTGGGGCATCCACCTCGGCTATCCGCACTTTTAGATAGCCACACCTTAAGTTTAACATATAAAAGAAACTATCATTAGACAACCTATCTATCAAATTTTGAACTAATAGTACTGGATACTCTTTGTTGACAGTCATGTTGTTCAATGCACGATAGTCAACTCACATTTACCAACTTCCATATTGTTTCATTTAGAATAGAATAGGGGCACCATAGTGAACCTTTGAAGGATGGATAAGTCTGGCCTCAAGCAATTCAGACAACTACTTTATCATGATCGAAATCGAGCCCATTCGTGATGGGTTATCTAATGCCAACCGTGGGTTGAAGACCACCCCCTTAGCCTTACCTCAAGAGAACATAAATATAAACAAAAGAAGTTAGCCAAAATAGTGATAAGGTTAGATAAACCAATTGACAATTCTAAGAATTCAAATAAATAACCAATCCCACACTTATCCACAAAAGCCTCTAAGCTGAGAATATCAACTAAGTTGGGACATGCCCCTGACTATGACAAAAGAAATCCAAAATACTAGGATAATAAAGAAACCAGTGAAATAAAAGGGCCTTCAGATGGATGGAGGCTCACCACTTCACAGAAGATCCACAAGAGTACCAAATCACCTAAAACTGCACAAGAGCAATAGAAAAACCCTCGAACCCTACATTATGAAATAATGAAGCGTCCAGGGATGGTCAGTGGGGTGAGCACTGACATATAACTCAGGAGATAGGGATAAAATAATTCAATTACCAAAATCCAATCATAAACTATATGCACCACATTCATATACATAGATATAGGATGCCAGGATAGGGACAAGGGTCATGAACATGAGAGTTTAAAGTATTAGTCTGAACTATATAGCTCAATCCATCCTAAAGGAACCCATGGGCTATATGGGTCTAGCTCCCTCGGTTGGAAGGGCCCTATGCGTGTTAGCGGCAAGAACTGAGGAAAATCTGGGAAAAGGCTAAAGACACCAAGGAAATAACCCTCCCAATATATATATAATGTGAGCACCCCCAATGCTAACAAATGTAGTTTCCAGTGTTGATCCTCTCAGGACCTACACCTTCACGGTGATCTATACAAATACTTTTGAGCCCAAATTAAAATAATTTGCACGCAATACAACCTTTAACCTAGGAGTAATTTATTAAGGCATTTACCAACTTGGTATCGTTATGCCAATATGCTTTCAAGCTAATACCAAACCAGTCTATATAACCAAATTGACTCCTAAGTTCCATTTAAAAATCCAAACCATGGCCACCAAGGACATTCAAATTCCATATTTATCCATTTATCCTTTAATGAAATGAAATGGGTTCAAACACAAGTTAAACCATGCAATTATCCATATTCAAAATCAAATTTACAAAGTGGGTTAAGGTTAATGCCATTGTCAGACCAAATTCACCAATTTGGGAAAATCCATGTTCCCAATTCCAACCATTTAAATAATGTACCAATTCAGTCTCGAAGCCATCAATTATAATATAAATAATCCATATAAAACATGGGACAAGTAATTCAAGCTATAACCATCAAAATCCCTCAACCCAATTTTAAACCCATCAATCAAAATCACCTAAATAATGATTAAATATATGTTATAATGTAAAAATACAAGTTACAGATGAGCAACATGCCTGAAATATAGAACAATTTGAAGCTTGGAGCTTGTACAATGAATTCCTTGTAAAATTCTTGAACTTTCTTGGGTTTAGAGTTAGAGAAAAAAGAGTGGAGTTAGATTTTTGAAAACTATAGGAAAGGGGTTTATTTGATGTTTAAAATTCGTGCAAGGGGTAAAAAGACCAAAAGCCCCTCACCCCAAGTTAAAAAAACAAAATTGGATAAAATTAACATAGCGGCGTGGCGCGCTAACATGACCCGAAGCAGGGCCTGATCATGACGAGTATCTCAAGTCTCACAAGGAACGGAGACCACACCAATACCACCGTAGACCACCTTATGCCTATGTCAAATGAATTCCAAACATATAACAAGATAAGAGAACTTAAAATTTAAGATATTATGATATGTACATACCAAAACCAACCAACAACCAGACTATCCCAAGTCCACAGTAGTCCGACAAAGCCTCTACCAAACCGAATATTAATAAAGTATCGAGATAAGCCCCCAACTATAGCCAAAAATAGTATACAATAGTCTACAACTAAAAATGAAAACATAATCCTAAAATAGAGCCTTTCGAATCATGGAAGCTCATGACTTCAATTCGACTCTCGATCAATCCACAATGACTGAGTAGGAGCAGTAGAAGTATGGTCAAATTCTACATTACGTGGAGATACAACATTCGAAAATAGTTAGTAGGTTATAGATAGCATGTAAATTAGGGATGATGAAAAAATAATGCCGTCAATTCAAACCAAGTCAACCAATGCACATAACCATATGCAAATATATATATATATATCTCATGTCGGGATAGGGAATAAGGTTTAGCATGCACTTTAAACCTTAACCTGAATTGTGTAGCTCAACCATCATATAATAGTATCCACGGGCTATATAGGCCCCAGTTCTCACACCCGGTCAGGCCTCGGCCCCAGTGCATGTAGCCGCATGACTTGGAGAATAATCTCATATATATGAACATGGGGGACTCAAACCTCCCAACATATACGAAGGTGAGTTAAGCACTCGATCATATAATAATTTATGGGGCACTCAAACATCCCTAATCATAAAATAAAAATAAGGGGGACTCAAACCTCCCTAGAAACCTTGACCCCTGCATTGGCAAATGCGGTTTCTAGTGTCGATCACCCGGACCTCCACTTTCATGACTTAGCTACCCAACCCTTATTAGAGCCTAATTAAAATATTTATTGCACAATCCCATTCATGAACCACATTTAACATTAAGGAATACATTATTGGTATCTTCATACCAACTACACTTTTGAGAAAGCAACAACATACCAAGATAGTTTTCCATCAACTTAGGGAAAACAACTCCCTTTGTTCATTAATATAAGGTGAGGGAAACCGACTCTCTTTGTTCATTAAATTAGACCATCATGTTTCAAATATCTTTCTATGTTATGAAATAGTTCAAGACCACTTCATTTTTACAAATTCCCACCTTTCTCATAATTAAAACAAATTTCACATCATGGGGTTGAGGTCATAACCACTTCAAAAGTCACAAATTTGGAAAAATTACAATTCCCTAGTTCATTAACCATATCCATGCACCCACAAGTTCAAAACCATATTTAAAGCATTAATAATTATAATTAAATCATGGAAAATATTGTTTAATAATAAGCATTCAAAACCCACAATCCTTATTTTCAAAACCAAAATAATTCCTTGTTAACAATATTTTAATTCGTATGTTTTTTAATAAATTAACAATGAGGGAAGAGTCGCATGCCTAGAATAATAAGATATATGAAGAAAAATCATCCTTGAAAGCCTTAATTGATCAACCTCTTGAAAAGCCTAAGTGTTCTTGACCTTAAAGAATTTGAGCATGTTGAGAATTTACTTTGATGTTCTTATGAGTGCTAATGACACCCTAAAGGGGTTATAAGATATGGGTTTCAAGTTGGGTAAGAGGGTAAATATTTTGAATGCCATTAACTTAAATGCTAAAAAGTATCGCCTTTGACTGCGGGTCAATCCTTGACTTATAGCCACTCCTTACGACTCGTTACTATAAGTCGTAAACAAGGCGGTACCACTAAGACACCCTATACATCCATCCTTATGACTCAACCATAGGAATTATAATGGGATCCTACGACTCTTAGGGTTCTTATGTAGTTAACATAGAACATAAATTGAAACTTACACTGGACACCCTACAATTATACCTAACGACTCATAGCATATCCTTGCGTCTCTTAGTGAGAAACTCGTACTCAGAGCAGAATCAAGCCACATTAATAATTTAGTTACTACTTGTTAGGACACCCTATGACTCATTGGGTCTAGTTGTAACCAGGGCAGTGAGCTCAAAGCTCAAGAAATTTTCTAGGGTTAAAAATCTAAGGTGTTTCAATTCTCCCCCACTTGGATCTTTCCTCATCGAATGATGGGACAAGGCATTTATTAGCATAATTTGACTCCACATACCTCTACTCCTACCTTTAACTAAGACAGAAAACAAAGATGCTAAGAAAATCACTTTTTCCTTTAGCAAAGTTAGAAAACAAAGATGTTAAGAAATACACATAGCTTAAGCACAATTATTCAAAGTGGAAAACAAGAATAGATACTTGGACTTCATATCCTCTTTGTTTTCCCAAGTAGCCTCTTCAACCTTGTGGTTTCTCCATAGAACCTTTACCAAAGCTACATACTTCATCTATAACCAAAAAACTTTTCGATCCAAATTTTCAACTAGGACTTCCTCATAAGATAAGGAATCCAAAATACCTACCACCTCCAATGGAATTGTAATACCCCAAAGTTTCCTAACAAATTTTGTCTTAATAATATCTAGTATTAACTTCTAAATTAAATGATATTTATTCCATGAGAAATTTTTAAGATTTTGATTTTTAGTTATGAGGAAAATTCAATAAGATTTTCGTTGATATAAGATTCGCCTAAATCCAATAACCGGATAAGAAGTTATGACTACTTTAAGTTCCTGTCGTAAAGAAGCGCCATATTAGTCAGTGGGGCGCCGCGCCATAAGAGAAATTGGCATTTGTCAAAATCCAGTAGGGGTCCGCGATAGTGGAACGTCGCGCCAAACTTCCAGGACACAAATGAAGTGGCAACACCATGGCTCCGCATTGCGCCATCCCCCAATTTTCAGTTGTTAAATTTCAGTGACACGAGGTGATAGCACCGCGTCGCGCAAGGGATCAGGTCAGGAAATTTTCAGCAATTTTAAAAGATAAATTTAGGGTTAAAAGGGTCAATTTCTCATTCCTATTTAAACCTAATAACACGTGATTTAGCCATTCTTCACCAAAATATACTAGTTTCTCTGAATTTCTCTCAAGAACAAGCTAGGATTTTAATTGGGGAGTTAATTTTAAGAAAGTTTCTCCGTCAATCTTCGCTAAACAAAGAACTAAGGTATGCGTCATGTTGATTTATGGATTCCTTTCATCAATAAAGCTCAAGAACCCTATTTTAAATTATGAATCATGTTATTATGTTGTGGGTTGCTCAAGTTTATGTGATGGTTGTTGTTTGATTCCCAAGTTGGGATCGTCATGTGAAATTATGAAAACTATGTTAGCATATAAATTAAAATCCATGAATTTGGTGGTTTATGATTTGTGAAATTTGATGATTTCACCTATGCCTTAAGTTGTGCATGAAAGGTGTTTGATAAAATGCCTAAAAGGATATAAATTATGCCTTATAGATAAATTGTGATCCAAATGATAAATGCATGCTTTACCTTTATTATCAAAATGACTTCTATGATATTGTTGTGCATTATGAATATTTGAAGGATTACTTAGGGGGCTAGTTGATGAAATATTGGTATGTTGATATGTATTCCCATTCATGTACGAGATTATGATAACCATGTACTTTATGAAATCTCCAACTTATTGTATTATGAATTATTGATGTTGGTCATGTATTCAAGAATGTCATCCTTGTTAGTTTCCTTCCATGGAGTCCTGGGGGTATTGTACCCAAAAAATATAGCTGTGTGCCTAGATTTAGTGTCATTTTTTCATGATATCCTCAGTCAAGCCATGATCCATAGAACTCAGTCAGTCATGTGACTCAAGAAATCTCAGTAATTCAATAATCTCAGTACTATTCCGTCAGTCAATAGAAGTCAATTAATTCAGTCCAGTTCAGTTCAGTAATCCATGTTCAGTATCTATTCAGATGGGAGTAGGAATTAGCACCGAGTGAACCCAGGGATGGGAACTCACTTTTTATATGAGGGTGTGATTCTTAGAAGCAATCCTTGCATTCCTGAACTATGTAGCCAGCGTAGGTTGAGACATCATAGCCTATTATATGAGGGTAGATGAGGTGGCTTAACCAATTATATAAGGGTTCTCACCGTTCTCACTAGAGTTACCTATTATATGAGGGTTACTCACAGATTATCCTTACGAGTGGCGCGGTATTAACACCCTTCCAATTGGGGTTAAAGATTGGACCCCAACTCAGCCATAATGGCAGATTAGAGGCATGTTAGTTAGATAACTACTTCCTATAGTTTTAGTTACAGAATCAGGACTGTTAGATACAATCATTCAGTCTCAATAATAGAACTCAGATAGTTCTACAGAATTTAGGATTGTCAGATATATTCAACTCAGAACAGTACGGAACTCAGCTAGTTTTATCAGCTTTAGGATTGTCAGATACAGTCACTTATGTCATCAGTTATATCAGTCATCAGAATTCAGTTATCAGTCATGTTAGCTATCAGTAAATTCGTGTTATCATAATCTCAGATCTAGTTACTACATATTAATGCATGTATTCTCACATTCATATTAGTCAGTTAGTCAGTATTGTTCATGCATATGAACCCAATGCATTCAACCTACCTCACATGCATACCAGTACATTCAAAGTACTGACACATTTGTGCTATGGTATCTTATACCATAGGTTTTGAGACACAAG
The DNA here is from genome assembly GCF_002878395.1 of Capsicum annuum. Taxonomy (NCBI): domain Eukaryota; kingdom Viridiplantae; phylum Streptophyta; class Magnoliopsida; order Solanales; family Solanaceae; genus Capsicum; species Capsicum annuum. Next base: position 37,792,785 of record NC_061120.1, on the reverse strand, counting down.
CTCCAGAGCATCAGTATCATTCCAGTCTCAGCAGTCAGAGTAGCAGTGAGTCCTCATACTTCGAGAACATGACCATCTCTTTATTATCTCATTTATTTATTTATTAGTGGAGTTAGTTGGGGACATATCCCATCGACTTCTTATTCAGAAAGTTTAGTCAGTTAGAAGCTTTGCAGACTATCATGTTAAGACTATCATGTTAGACAGTTTTGTTTTGGGTATTTATACCCCACCCATATATTATGATTTATCAGTTATGTTATAGTTTGAACCTTATGGCCTTTCGGTTTATGTTTCTACATTTATACAGTATATTATCTAGTATACAGGTACATATATCAGTCATGGGTTAGCTTGTGGTCCTTCGGGGTCATGAGCACCGTGTAGCATCCTGGGTACCAGATTTAAGGCGTTACAAACTTGGTATCAGAGTCGAAGGTTCAATAGAATCTTAGGAAGTCTGAAAGCGGCAACTAGTAGAGTCTAGTGCATGGGTATGTTGCACTCCGTATTTATGTATAGGAGGCTATGAGATGTTTTAGGAACAGTTTCCCTTCTTTCGGTATTCGTGTCATGCCAGTGAGCGTGAGCTCAAATTCAACTCTCAGTTTAATCCGTTTCTCCCTTTCTTCTATAGAACATACCTCCCAAAAAAAGAAACAAGCACCCCATACAGCTTCATAATCTCCTAGAGGAATAACTTTGTATAATCTTCTGCCAAATAATTAGTCCTCACTAGTCAAAAGTGACTAGAATTAGTCAACTTATCCAAGATTACCCCAATTGAATCAAACAGATTTCGAGATCGAGGAGGACCGATAACGAAATCCATATTAATCACTTCCCTTTTCCACACTGTCAACTCAATTTCTTGATACAACCCTCCGAGCCGTAAGTGCTCAACCTTCACTTGTTGACACACCATTTATTTAGCTACAAAACTAGCCACATCTCACTTCATATTGTTCCACTAATAAATCTCCTTTAGATTATGATACATCTTTGTCAAACCAAGATGAATGGAATAATGCGACTTATCAGTCTCAGCTAATACCCTCTCTCATAACCCATCTACATAAGGAATACATAATCTATCTTAGTACCTTAATATACCATCACCCCCAATCTCAAAAGCGACAACCTTTTTCTTTCCCACATCTTTCTTAATCCTCCTTAAGACAAGATCTCGTACCTGCTTCTCCTTTATTTCAGCAACAAGGGATGACTTCACTACCACTTACACAAACACACAGCCATTCTTAGAATCTAAGAGACGAACTTTAAGGTTAGATAAACTATTAATATCTTACACCAACTCCTACTTATCCTCATCTACATGTGTTAGACTCTCCTTGGATAACCTGTTAATAGCATCAACAACCACATTAGCTTTACCTGGGAGGTAGTGGAGACTCTAGTTGTAGTCTTTCAATAACTCAATCTATCTCATCTGCTTGAGATTCAACTTCTTCTAGGTGAACACATATTGCAGGCTCTTATGACCAGAAAAGATACCTATATGGAATCCATACAAATAGTGACACCAAATCTTAATTGCAAACACCACAACTAATAACTCAAAGTCATGAGTTGGATTATTCTTCTAATAAACTTTTATCTGCCAAGAAGCATAGGCCACCACTCTACTATGCTGAATCAACACACAACCAAGTCCTACCCGGGATGCATCACAATAAACCATAAATCCATCAGTACCCTCAGGCAGGATCAAAACTAGAGCTAAAGTTAATTTATCTTTCAATTTTTCAAAACTACCCTCACAAGCATCAGACTACAAGAACTTTACCTTTTTCTGGGTTAACTTAGTCAGCTGGGCAGCTATAGTCAAGAAACTCTCCATAATTCTCCTATAGTAACCAGCTAAACCCAAAAATCTCCAAATATTAGTTGGAGTCATGGGCCTAGGCCACTTCTTCTTAGACCATTTTCCACCATCTCTACCACTCTGCTGCTGACCTCTACCCTGATAAAAAAATCTAAACTTCTTATTCTACCTTTTCCTTATCTCTTTCTCAACCTATTGCATATACACAACCAATTTAGAGATGTCCATATCCTTATTTAACAACCTTACTCTTTATAATCAAATCACAGGAGAACCAAAAAGGAAATTTACTCATTCTAGCCCTCATGTTAGACACTAACTTAGGAGCATATTGAGACAACTAATGGAATTTTAAGGTATACTTCTTGATCATAATCCTGCCTTACTTCAAATTAAAAAAACTCTTTTGATTTCTCCCTCCTCAACTTCTAAGGAAAGAAGCATTCCATAAAACCACTAGGGAAATCATCCCATAGTGCGGATTCGTCATTATCTCCCCTAGACTATTCCCATTCCTCATACCATTGGTATGCAATATCCTTCAGTTGATAGGCAGTAAATTCCATACCCTCAATATATGAGCATGCATCACCCGAAATATCTTCTCCATCTTATCTATAAAACCTTGAGGATTCTCCTCAATCTTAACACCAGTAAAAGTTGGAGGACTCAACCTTATAAACTAGCAAACCCTTTTGGCCTCGATAGAGTAATAGAAGTTACACTCTCAAACAGTGAAGCTACCAACTGAGCCAACATATGAATAGACTGACAAAATTTTGCATTCGACACATCAGCCTGAGGAGCTCAAGGAGGACTAGAAGGAAGTGGTGGAACTCTAGAAGGGCAATTAGGAACTGGACCTCTAGATCGGGTTTGTACCCCATAAGTAGGGTGTGTCCCATCAGCATTGTCCTCAAATGGGACAGAGGAGATTCCATGAGCTTTAGATCATCTAGGAGGCATGATCTAAAAAGCGAACAAACAATAATTAAAGGATATTTCATGACCTTAGAATCTACAGCCCAAAATAAGATAATAAGAAAGGGAAATATTCCTAAATTCCTCATAGCCTCTCCCTTATAAGTGTGGCGTGCTACACACCCATTAAAAAGAATCTACTCAACATGACTTTGTGGAAACCTAATTGACAATGAACCTAGGCTCTGATACCTTCTTGACATGACCTAAAATAAATCCTGGTCATGATGGATATCTCAAGTCCAACAAGGACAAAAGACCACCCCAACACCACCGTAGACCACCTTACTCCCATGTCGGAAGAATTCTGAATATATAACAAGATAGGAAAACTTGAAATTTAAGATATTATGATATGTCCATAACCAAAACCAACCAACAACCAGACCATCCCAAGTCCACACTAGTCCGACAATGCCTTTACCAAATAAAATATCAATAAAGTATCGGGACATTCCCTCAACTATAGCCACAAATAGTATCCAGTAGTCTATGACTAAAAAATATAACATAATACTAAAATAGAGCCTTAAAAATCATGGATGCTCACCATTTCAAGTTGACTCCCTATCAATATGTATGGACAAATTTTGTATCGCGTAGGGATGCAGCGTCTGAAGACAGTTAGCAGGGTGAACGCTAGCATGTAACTCTAGGGTAAAGATAAAATAATGACATCAATTCAAACCAAGTCAGCCAATGCACATAACCATATGAAAATACATACATACATATACATATACATATATATATATATATACATATCCCAAGACAGTTTTCCATCAACTTGGGGAAAACAACTCTGTTTGTTCATTAATACAAAGTGTGGGACACCGACTACCTTTGTTCATTAAATCAGACCATCGTGTTTCAAATATCTCTTTATATCATGCAATAATTCATGACTAATTCAATTTTACAAATTCTTACCTTTCTCATAATTAAAACCAATTTCACATCATGGGGTTGGGATCAAAACCACTTTAAAAGTCACAAGTATGGGAAAATCATAATTCCCTAGTTTATGCACCATACCCATGCACCCACAAGTTCAAAACCAAATTTAAAGAATGAATAATCATAATTAAATCATGGAAAAACATTGTTCAACAATGAGCATTCAAAACCTACAACCCTTATTTTCAAAACCAAAATAATTCCATGTGAACAACACTTTAATACATATGTTTTTTTAACAAATTAACAATGAGGAAAGAGTCACATGCCTGAAATAGTAAGATGTACAGAGAGAAATCACCCTTAAAAGCCCTAATTGATAAACCTCCTGAAAACTCTAAGTGTTCTTGACCTTGAGGAATTTGAGCGTGTTGAGAAGTTACTTTGATGTCTTTATGAGTGCTAATAACACCCTAAAGGGGTTATAAGACATGGGTTTCAAGTTGGGTAAGAGGGGAAATGTCTAGAATGCCTTTAACTTAAAAGATGAAAAGTGTCGTCTTTGACTACGGGTCAATCTTTGACTCGTAACCACTCCTTACGACTCATCACCTTGATTCATAACCAAGTTAGTACTGCCAAGACACCTTATACTTCTATCCTTATAACTCAACCACATAAATCGTAATGGGACCCTATGACTCACATGGTCCAGTTGTAGTCTACACAAAACCCAAATTAAAACTTACACTGGACACCCTATGATTACACCTAACGCATATCCTTATGGATATTTGTGAGCCAATCGTACTTAGAGAAGAATCAAGCCACAAACTTACTCATTTGGTCTTGAATTATCCCAATGACTCATTAGGACACCCTACGACTCATAGGGTCTAGTCATAACTATGGCAGTAAAGTTAAAGATCAAGAAATTTTCAAGGCCCAAAGGTCGGGGTGTTTCATATTCCACTATCGTGGAGGGTAGCCTCCATACCATGCCTATATCACAGAGGTTATCTTCTGTAGCACACGACTATCATGGACCCTCAGTTCTTTGGGGTCCCAAAATGGCCCTAAACTCCTTTCAAAAATTCATAAAATTTCTTAAAACACTTTTTAACATCCCTAAATATAATTCAAGTAAAAAATTGACATTAAGCACGCAGGAGGATCAAAAATAAATTCGTTAAAATTTTGTGGGGTCTTACATTATCCCCCTTTTTAGATCATTCGTCCTCGAATGAGAAGTTAAGAGATGTTTAGCACAATAATAAAAAGAGTAGACCAGAATCAAATGATAAAATAAAAATGTGACAAGAGGGAAACAAAACTCATACCTCAACCACTTTTATCCAATAAGGGGAACAAGAATTGGTACTTGGCTCTTGTATCTTTTTTTGCTTCCCATGTAGCCTCTTCTACCTATTAGTTCCTCCAAAGAATCTTTATCGAAGCTACGTATTTTGTCCTTAATCTATTAACTTGCCTAATGATATCTCAATCAAGACATCCTCATAAGACAATAAATATGTAATACCAACATCCTCAATAGGCACTATCAAAGAAGGGTAACCCACATACTTTTTCACCATAGACACATAGAAAATAGGGTGGATCAAAGCCAAACTCACAGGTAAATCTAAATCATAAGCGGCATTCCAATCCTCATTATAATCTAATATAAACTAATATAACAGGGACTGAGCTTCCCCTTCTTCCTAAATCTCATAACTTCTTTTATAAGAGGTACCTTCAAGAATACTCAATCATTAACCTCAAACTCCAACTATCATTGGCTCACATCCACATAGGACTTTTGGCAACTTTGAGTAGTCTTAAGTCTTTCTCTAATCACTTTAACCTTCTCCATACTTAGTAAAGAAAGTCAAGGCCAAATAACCTAGTGTCACCCACCTTAAACCATCTAATTGAATACTGGGACCACCTATAATAAAGAGTCTCAAAAGGAGCCATTTGAATGTTAGAATAATAACTATTATTATATGCAAACTCAATAAGAGAAAAATGGTCAACCCTACGATCTTTAAAATTAATCACATAGGCCCTTAGTATATCCTCCAAAGTCTGAATGGTATGCTCTACTTGTCTATCTATTTGATGGTGGAAAATGGTGCTAAGGTTCACCTGGGTACTTGTAATACCCTAACCTTTTCATAAGCCTAAATTCATTTTTTGAGCAAATGGGAAAGACTTCCAAAGTAAATGATGTTTCAAAGGTGCTATATTTCCCTAATTTCTACTTTCTATCATGTGGAGATTTGAATAATCTTTCCTTCGATACCAATTTCATCAGAAATGGAGATCAAAGCAAAAAGTTATGACTATCTGAAGTCCCAGTTGTGAAACATCGTAATTTAGACCCTCAGTGTGTCGCGGAGATGAGTAATATCCTAATTGTCACATTACCGAGTGTTTTGTTAATCAGAGAGGTTGCTTTAGTTGTGGCAAGTTGGGCCACCAACTTAGAGATTGTCCGTATGCTATACAAAGGAGTCGAGATGCTCATCCCCAGAGTCAGGATACCAGTGCCCCTACTCCCGTAGTCAGCCCGATTCCTCCTCAGGGTGCCTCTTATAGTACTGCTAGCGTTTCATGCTAGAATTGCTTCTATGCTATACCACCTTGCCAGGAGCAAGAGGACTCTCCAGATATTATCACTGGTATGCTCTGTGTCTTTTATTTTGATGTGTATGTGTTGAAGGACCCTGGGTTAATCTTTTCTTATGTGACTCCATTGGTGGCTGTGAATTTTGAGATCAGTGCTAAAAAGATTCCTAAGCTTATCCTAGTTTCTACCCCAATAGGGAAATCTATTATTTCTAAACAAGTGTATAAGAAGTGTCCTATCATTGTCCTTCATAGAGTCTTGTTTGCAGACCTGATTGAATTAGACATGGTCAATTTTGACTTTATTCTAGGTATGGATTGGCTTCACTCTTGTTATGTATTTATAGACTGTTATACTCGTGTAGTCAAGTTTTAGTTTCCCAATAAGCAAGTCTTTGAGTGGTCCATAAATTTTGTATCCCCTAAGAGTCATTTCATATCTTACCTTAAAGCCAGAAAATTGATATCCAAGGGTTGCATCTATAATTTGGTTCGAGTTAAAGACACAAAGTCTGAGACTCTAACTATTCAGTCTATCAGTATTGTCAATGAGTTTCTTGATATTTTCTCGAAAGATCTCCCAGGGGTACCTCTCGATAGAGAGATAGAATTTAGGATTGATCTTTTTCTCGACACACAGCCTATTTCTATTCCTCCATATTATATAGCCCCCGCAGAACTTAAGAAGTTGAAAGGGCAACTCAAAGATCTTCTTAATAAGGGTTACATAAGGCCCAGTGTTTCTTCTTGGGGAGCACCTATTCTGTTCGTATGAAAGAAAGATGGTTCATTGCGTATGTGCATTGACTATCGTCAGCTCAACAAGGTCACAGTCAAAAGTAAATATCCTCTTCCTAGAATTGATGACCTATTTGATTAGCTGCAAGGTGCCAATTATTTCTCGAAAATAGATTTGAGATCCAGTTAGCACCAACTTAAGGTTAGAGAGTGTGATATTTCAAAGATGGCTTTTCGCACTCGTTATGGTCATTTTGAGTTCCTGGTTATGTATTTTGGGCTAACTAATGCCCCAGCAGCTTTTATTGACCTCATGAATCGGGTGTTCAAACAATACTTGGATATGTTTGTTATTGTGTTCATAGATGATATTCTTGTGTACTCCTGAAGTAAGAATGACCATGTAGATCATCTCTGAATTGTCTTGCAAACCCTTAGAGGCCATTAGTTATTTTCCAAGTTTAGAAAGTGTGAATTTTGGCTAAGGTCAGTTGCCTTTCTGCGTCATATTGTTTCTTCTGAAGGTATTCAAGTTTATCCTCAAAAGGTAGAAGCTGTGAGGAATTGGCCTAAACCTATTTTCCTGTCTGATATTAGGAGTTTCTTGGGTCTAGCTGGCTACTACCGTCGTTTTGTTAAAGGTTTCTCTTCTAGTACGTCTCCTTTGGCTCCGTTAACCCAAAAAAAAGTTAAATTCCAGTGGTCAGATTCTTGCGAGAAGAGTTTTCAGGATTTGAAAGCTCGACTCACTTCAGCCCCTATGTTGACCCTTTCTAATGGTGTAGATGATTTTGTGGGGTATTATGATGCCTCTAGAGTTATTTTACTCTGCGTATTGATACAAAAAGGTAAGGTTATAGTCTATGCCTCTAGGCAGTTGAAACCGCATGAGAAGAATTACCCGATCCATGATCTCAAATTAGCTGTAGTGGGTTTTTCTTTAAAAATTTGGAGACACTACTTGTATGGTGTTTATGTTGATGTCTTTATGGATCATAAGAGTTTGCATTATGTTTTTACTCAAAGAGAGTTGAATCTTCGACAAAGGCAATGGTTAGAATTGCTGAAGAACTATGATATGAGCGTGTTGTACCACCCAAGCAAGGCCAATATAGTGGCGGATGCCCTTAGGAGGACATCCATGGGTAGTATAGCACTAGTAGAGAAAGTTAAGAAGAAGTTAGTTTGTGAAGTGCATCATTTGGCGAGGTTAGGTATTAGATTGCTTGATTCATCTGAGGGTAACGTTTGGGTCCAGAGTAGTTCTGAATCTTCTCTAGTTTTGAAGGTAAAAGAGAAGCAAGATATGGATTCTCATTTAGTCGAACTGAAAGGGTCAGGTAAAGGACAAAAGGTGAAGGTTTTATCCCAAGGGGGATATGGTGTATTGAGGCTTCAGAATAGGTTGTGTGTGCCTGACATTGATGATTTGAGATAGAGAATTATGGCTGAAGCGCATGGCGTGCGGTATTCTATTCATCCCGGTGCTACCAAGATGTACCGTGATTTATGGGAAATCTATTGGTAGAATGATATGAAAAAGGATAGAGCAAAGTTCGTAGAGAAGTATGCAACTTGCAAACTGGTGAAGATAGAGCACCAGAGACCCGGTGGTATAATACAAGAATTTAGCATTCCTACTTGGAAGTGGGAAGTGGTGAACATAGATTTCGTGACCAGTTTACCTCTTTTTTGTCATCATCGTGATTCAATTTGGGTCATTGTAGACAGTTTGACTAAGTCCATGTATTTCTTGACAGTGCATAGATCTTTCACCACTGAGGACTATGCTAAGATGTACATCTGAGAGTTAGTCAGGTTGCATGGAGTTTTGTCCTCTATCATCTCCATTAGAGGTACTCAATTTACTTCTCAGTTTTGGAGAGCCTTTCAGAATGGTTTTGGCACCCAAGTTTATCTTAGTCTGGCTTTTCATCCACAGACAGATGGTCAGGCTGAGAGGACCATCCAAACTTTGAAGGATATGTTGAGGGCATGTGTTCTTGATTTCAAAGAAAGTTCGGATAAACATTTGCCATCGATTGAATTTGCTTATAACAACAACTTTCATGCTAGTATTAGAATGGCTCAATTTGAGGCTTTATATAAAAGGAGATGTAGATCACCCATAGGTTGGTTTGAAGTGGGTGAAGCTGCTGTGATTGGACTTGATGTTGTATTTGAAGTTATGGAGAAAGTTAAGCTTATTCAAGAAAGGTTGAAGACAGCCCAGAGTCATCAGAAGTCATATGCAGATGTGAGAAGAAGAGCTCTTGAGTTTGAAGTTGATGATTTAGTGTACCTAAAAATTTCACCCATGAAAGGTGTGAAGAGATTTGGTAAGAAAGAAAAGCTTAGCCCCGATATGTTGTCCTTTATAGAGTTTTGAATCATGTTGGGAAAGCAGCTTATGACATTGTGTTGCCTACGGAGTTGTCAGCTGTCCACCCAGTCTTTAACGTTTCTATGCTTAAGAAGTACATTGGCAATTCTACTGTTGTTTTTGATCCATTGGAGAACTTAGACATTTGGGATAGCCTTTCTTATGAAGAGTTCCGGTTGAAATCATAGATTATCAAGTCCGTAGACTAAGAAATAAGGAAGTTCCTTTGGTTAAAGTTCTGTGGCGAAATCAATCAGTTGAGGGTGCTACTTGGGAAACAGAAGTAGATATGCGAGTTAAGTACCCCCATCTCTTTGCTGCAATTTCAAATCAAGCTGAAGGTATTATTTTTCCTTAATTCAGTTTTCTCCTAATCCAGTGTATTCGGTTATATAGTTGTCTTCCATCTTGATTCGTGCATTCAGTGAAGTATCTAAAATTCTAGTGTAAAGTACGCCTGTTGAATAGATTATTTCATTAGGGCATTTTCAAGTGTCCTCTTTGACCTTGAGTCTAACTAGCAACATTCGAGGACGAATGTTTCCAAGGGAAGATATTATAATACCCCAACCTTTTTGTAAGCCTAAATTCATCTTTTGAGTAAATGGGAAAGACTTCCAAATTGAATGACTTTTAAACCGCATTGTATTTCCTTAATTTCTACTTTCTATCATGTTGATATTTGAATAAGGTTTCCATTGATACCAATTTTATCAAAATTGGAGATCGAAGCAAGAATTTATGACTATATGAAGTCCCAATCGTAAAACATCATTATTTAGACCCTCACCGTGTTGCGAAGATGAGTAATTTCCCAATTTTCACTTTTCAATGAGACTCCACAATATTACCGTATCGATCCAAGGCTCAATATTAGGATTGTCAAATTCCAGTGCACCAGCGCGATTCCACTGCGTTGCAGTGCCCTTCTAGGTCATAACCACTGTGGCAACACGATTTCACCGCGTCGCACCACTGAGCATATTTCCAGTTGTCCAAAATCCAGTGAAGGACAGCGATCATGCCGCATTGCGCCAGGGCCAAAAATTGGGCTCCAATTTTAGAATTTGCTCAAGGGAATTTTGGTCTTTCCACCCAGTTAGGCCCTCTATATATAGATTCAAGTATCAAAGAGAAATCCATTCTTCTCTATTTCTCTTCCAATAAATATCTAGAACTAGGGTTTCTCTCTTCCAAATCCAAATCAAATCTTCTCCAAGAAATTCAAGAATTTTTCCATAAATTTCACCAAGTTGTTCAAGAATTAAGTTCTCCAAGTCAAAGGCATCAAGAAACTTAGCTCAAAAGTGTGAAGAAGAGTTTCCAATCAAGCCTTTTCATCTTAAAGTTATAATCCAAGGTATGTGGGGTTTTGAACAAGAGTAATTCTTTCATTCTTGTGCCCAAAGCTTTGATTTCTATCATGGATTTATATGATTTTGCAAGTGGATTTATACCCAAATTACTTCATCATGAGATTATGAGAATATAAATTGTTCAAGCTTTGTTATACATGATTATTTTACTATTCCCAAGTTATAACTTGATATTTAATATTGTGAATTTCATATTTTCACCATGAGTTGATATTTCAAGTGCTTTCAAGATATGTGTATGCTTTAAGCTTCCTTATGACAAATTGAATTAAGTATATTGATTCATGAGATTGAATTATTACAATGAGTCTTGATATTTCCTCAAAGTTAATGATGTTGCCATGATATAATGAATTGATACATCTTGATATTGAGAAAGATTGATTTGATTTGAGTCGAGTTAGGAATCCACAAATTGATTATGATTTGATAAATGAGAAAGAGATTTGATTTGATCTTCATGATAGACCCTTGTGATGTTTGTGGTGGATTTCCTAACGCGTTCTGAGCTTGTGTCTAGGAGTAGTATTTAGCTCCGAGCAGGAAATGTGGTATTTCCCCTGAAACTACATGCCACCGTAAGATTGGTAATGATAATTGTGGGTCAGAGGCCGAGTATGAGATTGTGATCACTAAATTGAGGTTGTACTCCCTGGCAAGAGTACGACGCTCCCGCCAATGTGGGGTGCTCTCCTTAGGAGGGAAAAACATTGGACTCTATGTAGCTCACATGGTTTATTTCGGTTATAAGAACCTTCCATGTCCATAAAAGTTGAGTTTCTTGAATTACCGAGTCACTCTGAGTCTTGAGTTGAAGAGTTGAGTAGTTTATGATAATTTATAAGGTCTTTATCATATGATTTATTTACTATGACATCATGAAAAGTATGTTTCAATCTAACTCAAGCCAAGTGAGCCATCATTCTACACATGCATATTTTCATGAAATTGATGATGATATTTACATTGTTGCATGCACCCCCACATACTCAGTACATTCTAAAGTGCTGACCTACATATTTTCCTATAGGTTACATTTTCTCGTAATATAGGTTCAGGTACTCAGCCGCAGCCGCATTAGTGATATTCGAGTGCCTCAACTACGTTTCCTCAGTGGTGAGTCCTCATGGTTCGAGGACCGTGTCTATATTTTTTGTGATATCGTTCTATTATTATGGCTTTCAGTACTGTCTGAGTCAGTTGGGGGTTTGTCTCAATGGATCTTTAGTCTTGATTAGTAGAGGCTTTGTCAGACTAGAGTATCAGTATGTATAGAATGTCAGTATTTTGATTGTATAGGCCAACATATCTTTGCTTTCGAATATGTCCGTGATATGATATCCTTTCTTATTTTTCCATGACTACCATCAAAGTGAGTTCAAAAAGGGATGATAGGCTTAGAGGGTTAGCTTGAGGCCACGTGTGGCCTTAAGTACCATGTGACATCTCGGGATAGGTTCTTGGGGCGTTACAGTACCCAGACCTTTCGGAAATCCATGACAATAAAGAGATGAAAACTGCCTACCTCAATCTGAAATAATGGACATCAGTGGTCCATACAACTTCACTATTTCCTGAATGAACAACTGATTTTGAGACCACAGAAGACCAGTAATTAAATCTATATTAATCATCTCCCGCTTCCACATGAGTAACTCTATCTCTTAACATATGCCACCAGGCCTCAAATGCTCTAACTTAACTTACTGACAAACCATACAATTAGCCACAAAGTTCACCACATCTCTCTTTATATTATTCCACTAGTAGATTTTCTTCAAGTCATGATATAGAACCTGGATGAATTGTTTATCTGGACTCATGAGCCCAACTAGAATCCTTTTCCACAGTCCATCAACATCAAGAACACATAACCTTTCTTGATACCTCAGAATGCCATCTCTCCTAATATCGCAAGACATAACTTTTTACTGGCCCACATAATCCTTAATCTGCATAAGTATGGGTATCCATAACCTATTTATTCTTCACCTTAGCACCAAGAGATGATTTAATCATTTCTTAAAAAATAACTCCTCTATCATCAAAGCCTTAAAGATGAAATCCCAAGTTAGCCAACCTATGAATATTCTTCATCAACCCTCTTTTCTTCTTCTCAACGTGAGATAAGCTCCCCATCGACAGCCTACTAAGAGCATCAATAATAATATTAGCTTTACCTGGATGGTAGTGCAAACTCATGTTGTAATCCTTAAGTAGCTCAACCCACCACCTCTGCTTAAGGTTTAATTCCTTCTGCATAAATACATACTACAATCTCTTATGGTCTGAATAAATAACCATATGCACCTAGTATAGGTAGTGGCCTCAGATCTTTAAGGTAAAGACCACAACCGCCAACTATAGATTGTGAGTCAAATAATTCCTCTCATGAACCTTAATCTGTCTAAAAGGATAGCCTCAACCTTACTATGTTGCATCAAAATACAACCCAGTCCCACATGGGACGCAACTCAATACACAACAAAACCATCAATATCCTCGGGTAGGGTCAAAACAGGCGCAGAAGTTAACTTATCCTTCAACTTCTCAATACTTCTCTCACAAGCATCAAACTATAAAAACTTCTCCTGAGTTAGCTTCGTTAGTGGAGAAATAATAGAAGATAAACTCTCCATAAACCTCCTATAATACCTAGCTAAGCCTAAGAAGCTTTAATGTTAGTTGGAGTCGAGGGTCTGGGCTATTTCTTAACTATCTCAGCTTTTTGTGGATCCACATTCGTCCTCTTACTAGAAACAACATGCCCGAGAAAGCTCACAACACTTAGCCAAATTTCACACTTAGAAAATTTTGCATACAATTTCTGGTCTTTACGAGTCTGCAATACTATTCGGAGGTGATTGGCATGATCCTTCTCACTCTTAAAGTAAACCAAGATATCATCAGTATAGACTATAACAAACTGATCCAAAAACTGCTTGAACACCCTATTTATAAGATCCATGAAAGAAGCCAGAGCATTAGTCAACCCAAATGACATAACAAAACATACACAATGACTATACCGGGTTTAGAAAGCAGTCTTAGGACTATAAACCTCCCTAATTTTCAACTGATGGTAGAAAAAACAAAGATCAATATTAGATAATCATCTAGCACCTTGAATCTAATTGAAAAGGTCATCAATCATAGGAAAAGGGTACTTATTATTCACTGTAACCTTATTCAACTAATGATAGTCTATACACATTCGAAGAGACTCATCTTTCTTGCACACAAAAAGTATGGGAGCACCCCCATCAATAAATACTAGGACAAATAAAGCCTTTATCAAGAAGATCCTTCAACTGCTTCTTAAGTTCCTTTAATCAAGTCGGAGCCATCCTATAAGGAGAAATGGAAATAGAAAGAGTATCCTATAGAAGAACAATCCCAAAATCTATTCCCCGATTGGGAGGGATCCCAAGAAGATCATCGGGAAAAACTTTGGGAAATTCATTAACCATAGGGACAAATTGCAAAGAAGAAATTTCAGAGTTAGAATCCTTAATCCTAAATAGATGGTATAGACACCCTTTGGAAATTATTTTCTAAGCTCTAAGATATGAGATAAACTTCTCCTTGAGTACTAAGAAACTTTCCTCTCATTCAATCACTAGTTCATTAGGAAAATAGAAACTGACCTTTCAGGTTCTACAATACAGAGAAGGATAGCATGGATAGATCCAATCTATCCCTAGTATATTATCGAAATCCACCATATCAAGTTCGATCAAATCCACCAATGTCTCTCTATGAAAGATAGACACTGCACTAACCCTATATATTTTTCTAGTAGTAATAGACTCACCTACCAGAATAGAAATAGAAAAGGGGTTCAAAATACTTTCAGGACCAAAATAATAGTGTACAACCATATAAGGGGTCACATAAGATAAGGTAGAACCCTAATATAGAAAAACAGTAAACATCACAAGAGAAGAGCTGTAACATACCAGTAATAATTTCTGGGGATACCTCAGATTCTTGATGAGTAGCAAGTGCATAGAAATGATTTCGGCCAGTGCCAACACTTAAAGTGGTGCCCTTAGGTGTAGGAGCCAAAGAAGTGGAAATCGGTACCTCAAGTGGCAACCCTAGCTAAAGCATAATCTCGCTGCATATAACCAAGTTGACCATAATTATAGCAATGATTTCTCCCTTCCTCATAATATCCACAAGTGAAGTTGCCCAAAAAAATGGCAAGGGGGATAAGGTGGAGCTGCCTAAGCTCCACTATCCTGATATTAGGAACCCTATGAGTTAAGACCACTACTAGCCTGTAAATGACGATCACCAGAAGATTTAGGATAAGGAGAACTGGCCTTCGAATAAGAATTTTCCTAATTCTTCTTCTTAGTCCACTGCCTACCATCTCTCCCACAGTTCTGCTAATTTGCACCCTTCTTTGAATATCTAAACTTCTTGCTCTGCCTCTCTTCCATCTCTACCTTCTTCTTTTTCTCATCCTCTAGCTTCTGTATATAAACCACTAGCCTGGAGACGTCCATATCACTATTTAATATAGCATCCTTACACTCTAATACCAAAATATGGGACAAACCAAAAGAAAATTTCCTCATTCAAAAGCTCATATTAGACACTAATCCAGAGCATGATGGGATATTTGCTAAAATTTTAGGACATACTCCTTAACACTCATCTTACCCTACTTCATATTCACAACTCTTCAGCCTT
Organism: Capsicum annuum; assembly: GCF_002878395.1. Taxonomy (NCBI): domain Eukaryota; kingdom Viridiplantae; phylum Streptophyta; class Magnoliopsida; order Solanales; family Solanaceae; genus Capsicum; species Capsicum annuum. The sequence goes on along the minus strand of NC_061120.1, from coordinate 37,777,232 downwards.
AGCCTCCCTTAACTCCTGAGAAAAAAAGTGATCACAAAAAGCACCTAAAAAGTCATCCCACACTACCTATTTAGCATCATCACCCCTCATTGCTTCCTACTCCTCATACCACTGGTAAGCCACATCCTTCAACTAATAGGCAGTAAACTCCACATCTTCTGAATCAGCAGCATGCATTAACCTGATAATCTTCTCTATATCATCAAAAAAACCCTGAGGATCCTTATTAACCTTAGATCTTGTAAATGTTGGGGGATTCAACCTCATAAACTAGCAAACCCGAGTAACCTCAAACAAACAAAGTGTAGAACCAACATAATCAGACCGATGAGACTACGATGCCACCAGCTGGGCAAGCATATGAATATACTGATAGAACTTCACACTAGAGATATGTCCCTGAGATGACTGAGCATGAGTGTCACCAGCCCAGGAAGTCTGAGGTGAACTAGTAGGAACCGATGGAGTGGCATAGTCAGGAGCAGGGATCCTAGACCGGGTCTACACTCCGCAAACAGGGTGAGTTCCCTCCACATTCTCCTTAGGTGGGATAGATTTTCCAATAGAATTTATACAAACTTCAAATCTTTGGGGAGGCATGAACTAAAATGCGGTAAGTTGGGTGTTAAAGAAGCTTCATAGCACTAGACTCTATAGCCCACAAATAGAACACTGGAAAGAGAAACATTCCTAAATGCCTTGTAGCCTTTTCCTTCTAAGTGTGGCACGCTACACATCCATAAAAAAGACTATACTCGATACGACTTTATGGACACCCAATAATTTTGAACCTGGATCTAATGCTAAGCTTTTTGCAACCCAAACCCAGGCTTGGCTGTGATGGCTATCTTGAGCCCACTATAGGCCAAAGACCACCGCTTACCCTTACTCAAGAGCACATAAATGTAAATAACGGAAGTCAATCAAAATAATGATAAGGATAGTTAAGTTAAATGGTAATTGTAAGAATTCAAATATATAACCAATCCCACACTTGTCCACAAAAGCCTCTTAACTGAGAATATAAACTAAGTCGGGAAATGTCCCCAACTATGACAAAAGAAATCAAAAGTACTAGGATAAAAAAGAAACCAATGAAATGATAGGGCCTTTCAAAAGGTAGAGGTTCACTACTTCACAACAAATACATAAGAGCACTACATTACCGAATGCTGCATATGATTAATAGAAAAGCCCTTGGACCCTACATTATGAAATGATGCAGCGTTTAGAGATAGCCAGTGGGGCGAGCACTGACATGTAACTTAAGGGATAGGAATAAAGTAATATAATTACCAAAATGCTATCATAAAACATATGCACCACATTAAAATACTTATATATTGGATGTAGGGATAGGGACAAGGGTTATGACTATGTGATTTTAAAGTATTAACATATATGAATTATGTAGCTCAATCCATCCTAAAGGCACCCATGGACTATATGAGTCCAGTTCCTCCTGCTAGAAGGCCCCCAATGCATGTTAGCTTCATAAACTATGAAAAAATCGATGAAAGAATAGAGAAACCAAGGACATAGCTCTTTCAAAAAATATATAATGTATGCACTAAGAACACAGTCACATTGACTCCCAATGTTGGCAAATGAGGTTTCCAGTGTTGATCCCCTCGGGACCTACACTTTCACGATGAGCTACACAATTCTTTTTAAGTTCAAATTAAAATAATTTGCACATAATCAAACCATTAACCTAGGATTCATTCATTAAGGCCTTTGCTAACTTGGTACTGTCATACCAATATGCTTGCAAGATAATGTAATCATGCACAGCCTATCCATATAACCAAATTAACTCTCAAGTTCTATTTAAAAATCCAAACCATGGCGACCAAAGCCATAAAAAATCCATATTTATCCATTTATCCTTTAATAAGATGCAGCGGGTTCAAATACAAGTTAAATTATACAATTATCTATATTCAAAACCAAATTTATAATATGGGTTGAGGTTAATGCCATTGTCAAACAAAAATTCCATAAATAATCTATCTAAAATTTGGGACAAGTAATTCAAGCTATAACAATCAAAATCCCTCAACCCAATTTCAAATGCATTAATTAAAATCACCTAAATAATGATCAAATATATGACATAATGTAAAAATACAAGTTAGGAAAGAGCAACATGCCTGAAATATAGAATAATTTGAAGAGAATTCGAAGTTTGGAGCTTGAACAGTGAATTCCTTGTTAAAGTCTTAACTTTCTTGGGTTTAAAGTTAAAGAAGAAAATAGTGGAGTTTGATCTTTGAAAACTGAAGGAAAGAGGTTTATTTGATATTTAAAAGTCGTGCAAGATGTAAAAAGAAGAAACGTCCCTCACCCCAAGTGAAAAACAAATAAAAACAAAATCAGCACAAAATTAACATAGCAACGTGGAACGCCGCTATCGTGGAGGATAACCAATCCTCAATGTACATTTTTTCTGTTGATTATAATTATTTTACGTTTCTCTAATTTGACCTTGAATTAAATTTTTATTTTTTTTATGTTGTAAGTAGTTGAGTTTTCTTTTCTCTTATCTCAAAATACAAAAATTAGAATAGATAAGGTTTGTTATGCATAACAAAATAAATAAAATAATGGTTAGAAGAAGTCTCCAAAAGAATCTAATATGTTAGAAGTGACTAAAATTTAGATTTTAAGTTAAAGACTTTCACATCTATTGGAATATTATTTTATCACACTCTCATGTTCTATTTTAAAATTTTCTTATTTTTACTCAAATTCAAAAAAAGTTATTAACTTATCCTAAGAATTAAAAGGAATTCTATAATGCATGTAAAAAAAATTGAATATGAATTTTAAAGAAAAAATTAAAAATCATGAATTCATTCCAAAAAGATATTTAATATGTAACCACTGTACATTATATTAATATACACTAAGCTACATCATTAAAAATGTACCTCTATTTACCTTTTTAAATTGTGATTTAATATCCAATGTTATGGCTTATTCGTTGTACTTTCAAAAAAATATTTTATTTATTCTTTTAAATTTTTATTTTCTTATTTTATACTAAGGAACTATTCAAGAAGAAATGAAAAAAGAAGAAATGAAAAAATACTACTTGATCGTATAAAACAAGAGAAATATAATCATCTAAAAATTAAACAAAAAAGTAGATTTGTAAGTAAAATCAATAAAAGAATAAACCAATTGAAATATCTAAATACCTATAAATTTTATTTTATAAACTTACTCAAAGAGAGTAAATATGAGAACGTGATGTAATAATGCTCCATAAAGTCGTCTTTTTGCTTAAGATTGCATTATTGTAGTGAAAATTTAAATATATCTTATTCATCAATTCAAATTAAAATTAATAGAGTAATTTTTTTTCTAAATTATTGAACTACCATAAAATTCTGATTTGAATTTTAATAAATGAGCCATTTTCTTGAGAGTAAGAGAGAGATGAAAACTTAGATAGGAAAAAGTGATATATCTGATTAAATTTTAAAATAGTAAAATATCAAAATATTTCAAAACTAAAAATTCAAACTATTATTTTGGATCTTCAAATTCTAATGAACTAACATCAGATAATTCTGTCCCTTTTCTCTGTTTTAATAACCAAGTTTTTTTTTTCTGGGTCAGAAAGACTTTTATTTATGTAACAAAAGTTCTAGAGGGACAGTAACTGTGGCATAGCCACTACAGAAGAGCTAGCAGAAGTAACTCTAGCTAGGCTAGTAGGAATATGTACAACATCAGCAGCACTTATATTATGTACATCCTGATCTATAGGTGAGTATTTCACCATACGGGCTGTCAAATCTCCACGTTAGTCGGCACGCAAAATATCCATGAGGGGATGACGGGTTTTAATAAACAAGTAAAGTAAGAAGAAAAGAATGACAAAATTTTAATTTTTTAATAGTTTATATGCAGACGTATATAAATTTAAAGCATGAAATTTTTTATTATTTTATATGTGTGTACAAATATTCTCTTAATTATTTTAATTAAGTAGTATATATATTTCCTCCACAATTTTTGCATTTCCCTTTTTATTTCCTTTTTCCATTTTTTGCTAGGCTAATACTCTTTGTTTTATTAATTTGTCCAAAATAAAAACAAATAATTAAAAAGTGTCTATCTTCCTTTCACTTATACTTTATTTGTCTTTTTTGTTACCTTTCTTTCATACTCTTTTCATTATAAATTATTTAGTTCATCCCAAAATAAATAATTTATATTAAAATACTGTAAATTATAAAAAATAAATATTCATTTATTTTGAACTTTCTTCAACCATTTCAGAAACTACCAATCTAATTTGCCAAGGATGCAAAAATTGCTCCTAATAAGCATAAAATTTCAAAGTTAGTGATGAAAACTTTTAATCATATTCTTCAATCACCATTCGGACTTGAATCATAATCAAAGTTTATTTAAAATAATAATTACTTAGTCTAACATCACATATTGAAATTCTTAAAAATGTATTCTACTTTTACAAAACTAGCATTCGTCCCGGCGTGATGCATGAAAAATATTAGAGAGAAGTTTTTTTAAAAAATTATTATTTTATTAGTTTGACCCATTAAATTTTTCTTTTCTTTTTTTTATTATGAAATTTAAACCATCTGATTCATGATCATTTATTAGTTGTTTATAAATATAAAATTTTTGACATATAAATGATATGAAGTTTTTTAAATTAAGTTATTAAATAAAAATAATAGCAAAAAGTATAAAATCTTGATAATTAGTAATAATTTTGATTTTCTTTAGCTAACTCAATGAAAGGAGCAGTCATAGTGTGAATTTCAAGTCATATCTTTTAAACATGCCAAACACCCTTTCATACTACGTATGAATAGAGTTTTTTGAGATTACAGAAAACTAAAGAAATATAATATCAATTCAACTATTTACTTGAGCATATTTGATTATATTATATTGTATTTCAACTGTAATTTTATTTCTCAATCTAATATGCCCAATAATAAAAATTACTTTTAATTTAACAAAAAATTATTATATAGTCACCAAATAAATTTTTAAATTTTTATATTATTTTAATGCATTTGACCACTATTTCAACTATTAGTATTTTACTTTGTTAGGATGATATTTTATTACTTTATCATCACTTGCTATGGTATCATTATATATTACTTCCTTTTTAATATAATGTAGACATTTTATTCCTGAAATATTATTTGATTTTGTAAAGAATTGCTTATAATTATTTAGTTTTATTTATTTTGTGTCTTACTTTTACCGATTAGCTAAAAACTGATAAATGAAATTCTTGAATCCAATAATTTTTAAAGAAAATTTTATATTTGTTCTTATTATTTTTCTAAATAGATACGAATATATAAATTTAGAATCAAACATTTTTTCTTGATGTTTCTATAATAAATTTAAAATCCATAAAATTTAAATTTTTACACCATCACTATTGTGAATTTTTATTAGCCTAGCCCCAAAAATTAATAACCTTGTTTACTATTTTTCTTTTAATATTTAATAAGTATATAAATTATTATTTTGAATAGACATTTAAATATAGTTTTACACTATTTCTTAGATTTTTCCATTTTCTTAAATTTTTTAACAATAATTTTAGAATTATTTAATCAAATCATAATACATCAGACAATTCCTATTATCTTCTTGTAAGCATTTTTCTACTACAATAATTTAATATATATTTTTTGTTCTTTTTATTTAGTGTTTTACCTATTATTCAAATAAATGATTTTAAAACCCTATATTATGTTTGAATTTCAGTCTAATCTATTGATATATATTTCATTTAAATTATTTTTTTTTATTTTGTAACTATAATAAGATTTGAATTAGGTGATCTTATCATAGAGTTATTCATCATAATTTAAAGACTTACTAACTGCAAATAAATAATCATGTAAACTTGCCAAAAATTTTAGAGGAGGAATCCCCAATACATGCTAAATGAGTTTCTTAATTTGGAATATTAAAGGGGAAATAAGAGATACAAACAAAAATAGTTGAATAAATTTCTGAAGGCTCAACACATTAGACTTGCTGGGCTCATAGAAACTAGAGTAAAAGGGAATAACATGCATCATATTTCTAATTGTATTGCACTAGGCTGGGGAATACTGCATAATTACTCAAACGCGAGCAATGAGAGAATTTGGCTGATCTGAGACCAAAACTATTATGATGTGCAAATGCTAAAGACATCTGCTCAGCTTGTTCACGGACTAGTGCAGAACAAAAGAAAGGGGCATAAATTCTTGACTACGGTCATAGATGGGTTTAACACTATGGAATTAAGAAGAACCCTTTGGAATAAACTGAAACACATGGTACCAGGGAAAAATCAACCTTGGCTAATAGCAGGAGATTTTAATGCCCTACTAATCCCACAAGACATAAAAGTAGGAGCACCAGTTACACCTGTAAACACTCAAGAATTTACAAATTGTGTGAGAAATATAGGAATATATGAACTACCCTAGAAAGACGACTATTACATCTAGATAAATAAATAATATAGAACTGACAAAATCTCTAGCAGAATTGATCGAGCCTTTGGCAATTCTAAATAGATGATACATTGGGGTCACATCAGTACTCAATATGGATGCCCTTTTATCTCTGACCATTGCCCCATAATCATACCTATTCAGAATCTCCACGTAAAAATTATTGCTTCTTTCAAATTCTTCAATGTGTGGACTGAGCATGATCCCTGCTCAAACACTGTGTCTGCTGTATGGGGCAAAAGAATGATAAGTGTGCTTTGAAAAATATGTGGCTGAAGTTACATGCTTTGCAACCGGTACTGATAAAGCTGAACAATAGTGAATTTAAATTCATCACGCATAAAATTGAAGAGGCTAGGGCCAACCTACAACTGATACAACAACAACTGTCTAAGGCAGCAAATGATGAGTTGATTAATCAAGAGAAAGAACTGCTGATAAATGTGGAGAAATGGTCTCTCATTGAGCAAAATGCTCTAAAGCAAAAGTCTCGAGCCCATAGGATAAAATAAAGAGATGCTAACAATAAATATTTTTATGCCATGATCAAGAAGAGAAACAATAGAAAGCAAATAATAACCTTAACTACGTTGAATGGTTGACAATTGTGTGATCCTGCAGATATTCAAGAGGAGTTTGTTAGCTTTTACAAAAGCCTAATGGGATCAGCTACTGTAACTTTACCAGCAGTGGACTATCACATAATGAAGCTAGGACCTACACTAACTAGATCACAACGAATGTCTTTATGAGCTGATATTTTTGATGAGGAGATTGCTACAGGGTTAAATTCTATAGAAAAGGACAAAGCTCCAAGGGTAGATGGGTACAATAGCCATTTCTTCAAACACTCCTGGCAGATTATAAAGACTGATGTTATCAATGAAGTTAAATAATTCTTCAATACTAGTACACTCTATAAACTCATTAACTGCACTCTGATCACTCTTGTCCCTAAAGTGTCCAGTCCTAAGAATTTAAAGGAATTCAGACCAATTGCTTATTGCTCTACGATGTACAAACTCATTGCCAAGATCCTAGCAAATAGACTTCATAAAGTTCTGGACTCTGTAATATGCAACACTCAAGCAGGATTTTTCCCAGGAAGGAAAATATCTGATAATATCATTATGGAACATATTGGTGAAAGCTTACCACCGAAAGAATATTTCTCCTAGGATCATGCTTAAAGTTGATCTCCAAAAAGCTTACGATTCGGTTGAGTGGCCATACCTGGAACAAGTCATGCAGGCTATGGGATTTCCTAATATGTTTACAAATTGGTTGATGGCATGTGTGAAGACTGTCACTTACGCAATTATGGTAAATAGTGTCAAAACAACTCCTTTTGAAGCGGCCAAAGAGCTTAGACAGGGGGATCCCCTGTTCCCTTTTCTATTTGCTATAGCAATGGAATATCTCAGTAGAACCCTAAAGACTCTGGAAATAGGTAAGATTTTCAAATATCATCCCAAATGCATTAAGTTAGATATTACCCACCTCAGCTTTGCAGATGACTTGCTGATGTTTTCTAGAGGTGATCTGAGTTCTATAACTGCAATTCAAGAATGCTTCACCAAATTCTCCTTAGCGTCTGGTATGCAAGCAAACCTGAACAAGAGCTCAATCTATTGTAGGGGGATCACGCACACAACAAAATAAATCATCATGCAGCAACTTGGCTACACAGAAGGAAACCTACCCTTCAAATATCTCGAAATTCCTTTATCCATCTATAAGCTATTGATTGGTCAATGGTTCTCTCTAGTGGAGAAAATTATGGCAAAATATCATCTTGGAATACCAAGAAACTCTCATATGCAGGTTCCACACAACTTGTACAAACAGTGTTATTTGGGGTCCAATCGTACTGGGCTCAATTATTTTTAATCCCTACTAAGGTGCTGAAAATAATTGATAGCATGAACTATAGTTACTTATGGTTGGGAGAAGGCAATATTACCAAGAAATCCCTATTGGTTTGGGATAGAGTATGCAACCTCTATTCAGCTTGAGGACTAGGTCTCACCAATTTGTATTTATGGAACAAGGCAACAGTTATCAAGCTTTGCTGGGATCTGGCTCACAAAACAGATAGATTATGGATTCAATGGGTACACTATTTTATATCACACGCTCTAGACAATGGTACATATCAAATAAAGCAAGCTGGATGGTGAGAAAGATTATGAGTGCCAAAGAATTAGTTGATCAAATATAGGGTAATAATATCAATAAGAAAAGGATGATCAGATGCACCTATTTGTATTTACTTGGGAACCAAAACAGAGTTCAATGGAAGACCCTCATGTTTAAGAACCTGGCAAGACCAAAAACATGCTTCACAATGTGGTTAATGTGTCACAAGAGACTGCTCACAGATGACAGACTATTGAAATGAGGTATTGAAGTACCCAAAACTTGCAGCTTGTGTCAAATGACTAAGAAAATAATAGAGCACTTATATGTTTAGTGTAAGTACACCACAGAAATATGGAAACAACTGTGCAAATAGATTCAAATTCCTAGTGTCCCCCCGGTGAATTGAATTATATTTATGAAGTAGTGCACCAAATGTGGAAAGGGAAAGAGCCAGCGTGCCCAAATATTTAAACTACTCTTTTCTGAATGTGTGTATGCAGTGTAGATTGAGAGAAACAGTAGAATATTTCAACAATAGTGCAGAGAAGTCCAGTAGGTGGTGAAAGAGATAGCCTACATAGCTACAGTTTGAGCCCAGTGTGCAACCAAATGCATACTTACTTCCTTTGTGTTATGAGTTGTAGGAGATGTTAGAGCCTTAGTTTGGTAGTTTAAATTGTAGACAACAACATACTGAGTTAAGTTGCTGGGTTTGTAATGATGATTCTTGGTAATTAATAAAAAATTGTTAGTTACCAAAAAAAAAATGCATCATATAATAACAAATGAATCAAACAATTAATTACTTCAAATATTTTTGAAAGATAATTTCATAAATTATCGAAAGATCTAAAAAAAACCTTTAACGAAATATGCTATGATGTTCTTTTATGAAAAAATAACCAATATATTATGATGTATTTTATCATCTCAATTGTCCTATATATAATGCATGTCTATGTGTGTGATTGTCATAAGGGATGTGGTCAGTGTATGAACGAAGATGGGGAGTGAAAGACAATTTTTTATTGAAACATGAGAAAACTGTATATGAATTAGGACACATTTACACAGACTAATAATTATTTTGTCCTTCATTGGCATTAAAGGGCATATTTCAAAGACTAATTTTATTAACAATTATATTTGTAAATTTTATGAACTTGATATCAAAATGTTAAAGCACATGACAAATATAAAGCTTTGAGGTGGTTATCCTATACTCAAATCAAGCTAGCAAATACTGTGGAAACACCAAAATACTAATTAGACATGCTCATGTGGAAAATGATATAATACATGCTATAACCTTCAGAAAGTAACAAATTAATATCACATACTCCACCCATTTATTCTTATAACTCATAATTTTATTATTGAAAGTCAAAATTATGAACTTTGACCAAGATTTTAAGATTTATTATTCATCATGTTGATATAAGAAAAATTGCGACTTATAATACTTTTCGTATAATTTTTAAATATTAAAATTTATACAAAAACGGACTTAATCATGATAGATTCAAATGTTTAGGATAATCAAGAAAAAAATAATAATTCATAATTCAAGGCCATGTAACACTAATTAAGAACTAATTTGTAAAGAGGAATTAAGTTCGTTTAGACCACAACAAAAATTTTAAGTTAGAATTAGCATATTTTAAGTATCAATGTTGCTCCAAGATATTACCTCACACTTCATGTTGTGGTGTAAGAAAAAAAAATGATGAAGTTATTGAATTTTACATATTTAAATCTTGCTTAGTAAATAAATTCACTTGAAAAAATTTAAAAATATAAGGAAATGATTTCAATCATATATTTTTTATTTTCTACGTGGGAGATTGAATAAAACAAATAAACTGAAATGTGTCTGACTACATGTTTGGCATCCCATAAAAATTTTGATAAGCCACTTTCAAAGTCCGATTTCAATTTTATTACGATGTAAATATATTACCATAACCACCAAATAGCAATATAAAATAAAGAGCATATAATTTCAAGAACAAAATATAAGTCTCCAAAGAAGTCATTATTTCAATTACTTGTTATCTCTAAGTGTGATATCAAATTGCATCAAATATTGCTGAAATTGTCTCCTTTATGAAGCGCTATTGCCGTTGCTTTTTCTTGATACTTTGTAGGACCTATTTGATGCTTTCAACCGATATTGATTTTTAATTCATTGTTGCACTTATATGTGATAAATATTTTTACACCTGAAATTAAACAAACGCTTTTTTTTTTGAAAAAAAATAGTTTATTTAAAGTGACAAAGAAGAATCTACAAAAGTTGTGATAAGTTTAGAGGAGATGTTACGCCAAAAAATTCAGTAAACATGAAAATCTAACAACATCTTGTTGCAGAAACAATCATACTATTTTTATAAATACAAAATAAACAAAAATTAAAATATCAAAAAGATGAAGAAGTGTTATTTGCAGAAAAAAAATTTCTCTTAACTAAATCATTATGATTGCTTTCGATGTTGAAATAATTTTTCTGAGAATATTGATTTTTCAACGTTTCCAAGATGTTGTGTTTTTAAAAAACATCTGATAAAAGAAAGCTAAAATGTGTAAACATTGTAACTACTTTGAATTTATTCCTAATTTTTTAAAAATTAATATAGGAATTTTAAAATATAATAAAAACAGCTAGCAGATTCATTGTGGAAGTTCTGAAAACGTGGGTATTATCCATTGATAGTTTTTGTCTCTTATTTGTTTTTTCTTTTAATTTTCAAAAATTAAAAATTAAAAAATGTTAGCAGTGGGAGACCTGCCAGGGAAATGGGGTAGGGAAGTGCGGACGTGCACAGGAGGTTAGGTTAGCTTTTTTTTTTTTCTTTAATTATCTTTTTTAATTTTTAAAAAGTGTAAAATTCGTTATTTTTGTAAACAAATAAAATGTTTAGAAGTTTTTATTATATAATTTTAATTTATTTATTTATTTGTATTTAAGTATTCTTTTATTTGTTTGAATTTAAATGACTTGAAATTTTTTATTTTTGTAGTTTTTTGTTATTTTGTAGAAGTTTATAGAGTTCCTATTTTTTTATACTTTATTATTATTCTATATAACTTAACAATTAAAGTACTGAAAAAAATTAAAGTAAGATATATAGAAGATATATTTTCTTGATATAGATGTTAATTAATTGGTACACATTCAAAATATGTTCAATTTAGAAAGAAGAGGGAAAAAATCTTAAAAAGACAACACCCTTTTTATTTATTACTTATTTTTAGTAATAATATATAGAAGATATAGATGTTGATTAGTTGATACGCATTCAATTTTAAATTTATTCATAAAAAATAAATTAAGTCTTATGCATAAGAAATATAATAAACATCATACATAATCTGTAATTTATTTAACTCAATTTGTGTATGGTTAATGGGTAAGTGCACGGTGAGACGTGGAAAAAAAAGAAATGAGGTGGTGCAGATGATTTAAGTTAGGTTAGTTTTATTTTGTTTCTAGTTTTTTTACTCTTTTAAAACAAATCAATGTTTTAGAATGTTTATTACAAAGTTACTATTTCATTTTAATTTATGTGGATTACTTTTCTTATTAGTTCGTTTCAAAATGAACGATTCTTTCAACTTTTCAAATGACAAATTTAATATCAAAAAATTTAAAAATATTTTAATACAATTGATATATATTTAATTTAATAACACACGATTTAAAAGTATTTTTTACTTCATTACTACAAAATAAAAAAGTAAAAATGTGTTTGAATAAGCCGCATCAAAAAACAGTTTTTTTTCTTATTTATGAAAATGCATAAAGTTTTATGACATATTTATTCAAACAATAGTCCAAAAGACACATTTTCATTGAGTTTACAGCTTTTTTGTTTTATTATTTTGTATTCTCAACAGATTATAAAGGAAGTTGGCGTATTTATTTTTATTTTTGTATGAGTCAAAAGTTCTTTTCATTTTAAATCTTAAATTTTAAGAAAGTGGCGTAACAATTTTTTGGTTAGTTGTAGTAGATTTAAAATAAAATATTACTATATTAAAAAAGATTTAATTTAAATTTTTAAAAATAATAAATACTAACTAATTATTACCTAACTTAACTAAATTGTCCTAAAAAGTAACACATGGCCTAATTATAGGCTGCCACTTGGCAATAGGAAAGACTTTCTTGCTATTTAATATATATAGATTATAATGAAAAATTCACTTACTTGATTTCATGTCCCAATGTAACAAAAAGTTATTTATTAAACATCATCATTTGTATATAAAAATAAAAATGTTAAATCAAAATAAGTTTCTTTAAAACTGAAGAATATGGGAGTGTAGTAAATAAGAAATAAAGCTAACAATCCGTAATCAACAACCTCAAAAAAAAGGGAGAAGGAGTATATATATGAGAGATTATAAAAGTAGAACTTCATTTCGGTTCAATTTTCATTTAAATTTGAATTCAAATTCAAATATAATCTAGTTGTATATATTTGAATTAAGAAAAATATTTGAAATCAATGAAATTAATGCACACATTTTTTTGATAATGAACACTAACAAAATAAAAGAAGAAAAAATTATTTCTCATCCTTATCATTTTAAACAGACCTTTGTTATTACCATGTTTATCTTTCATTTAATTATTATTTCTACCTCGACCAGTTAAAGTGCATTCACGGGGAGGATGGTAGAGTGTTGGTGGAGGACGGTCACATTAAGAAGAGGTGACAGTCGTACTTTGATAGGTTACTGAATGATGAAGGGGATAGGGTTATTGTGTTAGGGGAGTTGGAGCACTCAAAGGAGTGTCGTAACTTTAGTTATTATAGACTTTTTAAGGTAGAGGAGGTCAGAAAGGCCATTCGCAAGATGTGTAGGGGTAGGACGATGGTGCCTGATGAGATTCCTGTGGATTCTGAAAGTTTTCTGGCGAGGTTAGCTTAAGGTGGTTGACCGAATTATTTAACGGCATTTTTAAGTCGGCGAAAATGCCCAAGGCTTGGAGATGGAGTACTATGATCCCTTTATATAAGAACAAGGGTGACATTCAAAGTTCCAATAACTATAGGGGTATTAAGTTATATAGCCACACTATAAAGATTTGGGAGAGAGTGGTCGAGTTGAGGTTGAGGAGGATAGTGTCTATCTCGGAGAACTAGTTTAGATTTATACCCGAGCTCTCGACAACGGAGGCAATTCACCTGGTGAGAGACTGGTGGAACAGTATAAGGAAAGAAAGAAGGATCTGCACATGGTGTTTATCGACTTGAAGAAGGCGTACAACAAAGTCCCTAGGGAGGTTCTTTGGAGATGCTTAGAGGCGAGTGGGGTCCCGGTGGCGTATAGCAGAGCAATCAAGGACATGTATGATAGATCTAAGACCTAGGTGAGGACGGTGGAAGGAGATTCAAAGCATTTCCCTTTATTGATAGGGTTGAACCAGGGATCTACTCTTAGCCCGTTTTTGTTTTCTTTGGTAATTGATGTGTTGACGCGGTGTATTCAAGGAAAGGTGCCTTGGTGTATGCATTTTACAGATGATGTAGTTTTGATCGATGAGATGCGGGGAGGTGTGAATAATAAATTAGAGGTGTAGAGATAAACCCTTGAGTCTAAAGGGTTCAGATTGAGTAGAAGCAAGACAGAATATTTGGAATGCAAGTTTAATGACTTGAGGCAGGAAAACGAGGTGGTTGTAAGGTTGGACTCCCAGGAAGTGTGTAAGAGGGATAGTTTCAAGTATCTTGGGTCCTTGATTTAGGGGAATGGTAAGATTGACGAGGATGTCTCCCACCGTATTGGGGCTGGGTATTGTGTGATAAGAAGGTGACGCCTAAGCTTAAAGGCAAATTCTACAGGACGGCAGTCCATCTGGCCATGTTGTATGGAGCGGAGTATTAGCTAGTCAAGAACTCTCCATTCAAAAATTAAGGGTGGCAAAAATACGAATGTTGCTTTGGATGTGTGGGCTTACTAGGGGTGATAGAGTTCGGAATGAGACTATTTGGAAAAAGGTTGGAGTGGCTTCGGTGGAAGACAAGATACAGAAAGTTTGATTGAGATGATTCGGTCACTTGATGGAAGGGGCACGAATGCCCCAGTTCGTAGGTGTGAGAGACTAGCTTTGGATGGTTTCAAGCGGGGTAGGGGTAGGTCGAAGAAATATTGGAGGAAGGTGATCAGGCAAGACATGGAGCAGTTACAACTCACTGAGGACATGACCCTAAATAGGAAGATCTGGAAGACGCGAATTAGGATAGAAGGCTAGTGCCAGTTTGGGTCGTTGGGGTTGGTAGGTGTATTATTCTTGTTATGCCACCTTGTTGCATGCTTTACTACGAATCTGTTTACTACTCCTTATATTTTTTCTTGTGGATGGCGTTTGTTCCATGCTTTATTACGGATTTGCTTATTATTCCTTGTCTTGAGCCGGGGGTCTATTGAAAACAACCTTTCTACTTCTTCGAAGGTAGTGGTATGGACTACGTATATCTTACCCTCCTCAGACCCCACTATGTGGGAATACACTGAGTTTGTTGTATTATTAGAATGATTATTACTATTATATTATTATTATTATATTATTATTATTATTATTATTATTATTATCATTATTATCATAATCATAATCATCATCATCACCACCACCACCATTTTGTATCCCTCATTCAATGTTTAAATCAAATACATTCAAATATATTTTATAACATCTTAAAAGAATAAGTTCATGAAATAGTACGAGTTCATTTAAAGCTTTTCAATCATAAGTTCCTAGTTTTAAGCTAATGATTAATATTTAAATAAATTATATTTATATATTTCTATAACATTTAAATTTTAAAAGAAAATAAGTTTATGAAAGAGTAAAGTCTATTTAGAACTCTTCATAAGTTTCTATCTTTAAGCTAATTATTTTTTTTCAAATAAAGAGTAATGTAGTTAAATTATGACATTTCTAATATTTTAATCAAACTTTTTATTATAATATTATTAAACTTTATCCTAAAAATTGCCACATGACTGCTCAATAGCTTGTCTCTTGGCTAATTGTGATGTTTCGTCCGCTGCTTAACAATATACTAGTATAAGTACCCGCGTGATGCACGAAGTACATCGTTAGTAATATTAAACAACACTAACTTATTTATTTAAAATAATTAAATTTAAAATTAAATTTTCTTACTAAATCATATTAACATATTTTAAATTGATTAAGAAATATTAGAAATAATTAAGTGAAATACAATTATTTTTAATATATAATGGTAGTTTCAATTATTTTAGATATTTTAACATAGAAAAAATGAAATTAGTATTTTCATCATATTTCATTGTTGATTTCCAAAAGTGATAAATATATTGTTATTTTGTAGTTGGACTGTTACATTTATATTTCACTTCAAATTTTAATTAGTTTGTTTATCAATTCAAAATCAATAACCAACTACACTAAAAGTATTTGATTGAGTAAAATTTTATAACTTCTTATTCCAAGTTTTAAACTTTACTACTCCCCAGTAAAAAAACTATGCTCATGCAAATTTTAATATTACTCATTAAAAAAAATATTGAAGATTTTATTCCTACCCTCCCCCTCTACCCCTACACCACACCCTCAATTTTTTTTAAATAGTAACCTTTTTCCTACCCACCTACCACCTACATCCACCACCCTACCTACCCCCATACCTTTTACACTGCCTTTACCCCCACCTGCACCACCACACCCCCCATCCACCACAATCACCTATGCATCCCCGCCCAACCACAAAGTTCACCACTCTACACCTATCCATTCTTACTGTTTAATATATATATATATATATATATATA